>NC_080382.1:51354936-51615593 GCF_014773155.1 Arachis stenosperma | reverse complement strand
GTTGGAACTCAATTCTCCTAGGGAGGTGTTCAGTTGCTCCCATAGTCTTGTGGAAGAAAGAGCATCCCTTGAGGCATCTCAGGGATCTCATGATGAGAGGGGTCTCTTGTTTGCTCCATCCTTTTCTTAGTAATGGGCTTGTCCTCATCAATGAGGATGTCTCCTTCTATGTCAACTCCTACTGAATAACAGGTGACAAATGAGATGAGGAAGGCTAACCTTGCCAAGGTAGAGGACTTGTCCGCCACCTTATAGAGTTCTTGGGCTATAACCTCATGAACTTCCACTTCTTCTCCAATCATGATGCTATGAATCTGATGGCCCAGTCTAGAGTACTTCGGACCGGTTGCTAGTGGGAATGATGAGCGTTGGATAAACTCCAACCATCCTCTAGCCACGGGCTTTAGGTCATGCCTTCTTAGTTGAACCGGCTTCCCTCTTGAATCTCTCTTCCATTGGGCGCCCTCTTCACAAATGTCAGTGAGGACTTGGTCCAACCTTTGATCAAAGTTGACCCTTCTAGTGTAAGGATGTTCATCTCCTGCATCATAGGCAAGTGAATGCCAACCTTACATTTTCCGACTAAAATCCAAGTATTTTCCCCGAACCATAGAAGCCAATTCTTTGGATCCGGGTTCACACTTTGATCATGGTTCTTGGTGATCCATGCATTGGCATAGAACTCTTGAACCATTAAGATTCTGACTTGCTGAATGGGGTTGGTAAGAAACTTCCCAACCTCTTCTTCGGATCTCATGTCGGATCTCCGGATATTCACTCTTTTTGAGTGAAAAGGGACCTCGGGGATCACCTTCTTCAAGGCCACAACTTCATAGAAGTGGTCTTGATGCACCCTTGAGATGAATCTTTCCATCTCCCATGACTCGGAGGTAGAAGCTTTTGCCTTCCCTTTCCTCTTTCTAGAGGTTTCTCCGGCCTTGGATGCCATAAATGTTATGGAAAAACAAAAAGCAATGCTTTTACCACACCAAACTTAAAAGGTTTGCTCGTCCTCGAGCAAAAGAAGAAAGAAGAGAGTAGAGAAGAAGAAATGAGAAAGAAGGGAATGGCTTAGTGTTCGGCCAAAAAGGGGAAGAAGTGGTTTAGGTGTGGGAAAATGAAGAGTGAAGATGGTATATAGGAGTGGGGGAAGGTATGGTTCGGCTATGGGAGGGTGAGTTTGGGAGGGAAAGTGGTTTGAATTTGAATGGTGAGGTAGGTGGGGTTTTATGAATGATGGATGTGAGTGGTGAAGAGAAAGATGGGATTTGATAGGTGAAGGGTTTTGGGGAAGAGGTATTGAGGTGATTGGTGAATGGGTGAAGAAGAGAGAGGGTGGTGGGGTTGGTGGGGTTGGTGGGGATCCTTTGGGGTCTACAGATCCTGAGGTGTCAAGGAAAAGTCATCCCTGCACCAAATGGCATGAAAAAATGCGTTTTGAGCCAATTCTGGCGTTAAACGCCGGGCTGGTGCCCATTTCTGGCGTTTAACGCTAGGTTCTTGCCCTTTCCTGGTGTTTAACGCCAGTCTGGTGCCCCTTTCTGGCGTTAAACGCCCAGAATGGTGCCAGACTGGGCGTTAAACGCCCACCTGCTAGCCTTACTGGCGTTTAAACGCCAGTAAGTTCTTCCTCCAGGGTGTGCTATTTTTCTTCCTGTTTTTCATTCTGTTTTTGCTTTTTCAATTGATTTTGTGACTTCTCATGATCATCAACCTACAAAATAAAATAAAATAACAAAGGAAAATATGTAAAATATAACATTGGGTTGCCTCCCAACAAGCGCTTCTTTAATGTCAGTAGCTTGACAGAGGGCTCTCATGGAGCCTCACATTTTCTCAGAGCAATGTTGGAACCTTCTAACACCAAACTTAGAGTTTGAATGTGGGGGTTCAACACCAAACTTAGAGTTTGGTTGTGGCCTCCCAACACCAAACTTAGAGTTTGACTGTGGGGGCTCTGTTTGACTCTGATTTGAGAGAAGCTCTTCATGCTTCCTCTCCATGGTGACAGAGGGATATCCTTGAGCCTTAAACACAAAGGATTCTTCACTCACTTGAATGATCAGTTCACCTCCATCAACATTAATCACAGCCTTTGCTGTGGCAAGGAAGGGTCTGCCAAGGATGATGGATTCATCCATGCACTTCCCAGTCTCTAGGACTATGAAATCAGCAGGGATGTAATGGTCTTCAATCTTTACCAGAACATCCTCTACAAGTCCATAAGCTTGTTTTCTTGAATTGTCTGCCATCTCTAGTGAGATTTTTGCAGCTTGTACCTCAAAGATCCCTAGCTTCTCTATTACAGAGAGAGGCATGAGGTTTACACTTGACCCTAAGTCACACAGGGCCTTCTTGAAGGTCATGGTGCCTATGGTACAAGGTAGTGAAAACTTCCCAGGGTCTTGTCTCTTTTGAGGTAATTTCTGCCTAGACAAGTCATCCAGTTCTTTGGTGAGCAAAGGAGGTTCGTTCTCCCAAGTCTCATTTCCAAATAACTTGTCATTTAGCTTCATGATTGCTCCAAGGTATTTAGCAACTTTCTCTTCAGTGACATATTCATCCTCTTCAGAGGAGGAATACTCATCAGAGCTCATGAAAGGCAGAAGTAAGTCCAATGGAATCTCTATGGTCTCATTTTGAGCCTCAGATTCCCATGGTTCCTCATTAGGGAACTCATTGGAGGCTAGTGCACGCCCATTGAGGTCTTCCTCAGTGGCGTTCACTTCCTCTCCTTCCTCTCCAAATTCGGCCATGTTGATGGCCTTGCACTCTCCTTTTGGATTTTCTTCTGTATTGCTTGGAAGAGTACTAGGAGGGAGTTCAGTAATTTTCTTGCTCAGCTGTCCCACTTGTGCCTCCAAATTCCTAATGGAGGACCTTGTTTCAGTCATGAAACTTTGAGTGGTTTTGATTAGATCAGAGACCATGGTTGCTAAGTCAGAGTTGATCTGCTTAGAATTCTCTGTCTGTTGCTGAGAAGATGATGGAAAAGGCTTGCCATTGCTAAACCTGTTTCTTCCACCATTATTGTTGTTGAAACCTTGTTGAGGTCTCTGTTGATCCTTCCATGAGAGATTTGGGTGATTTCTCCATGAAGAATTATAGGTGTTTCCATAGGGTTCTCCTAGGTAATTCACCTCTTCCATTGAAGGGTTCTCAGGATCATAGGCTTCTTCTTCAGATGAAGCATCCTTAGTACTGCTTGGTGCATTTTGCATTCCAGACAGACTTTGAGAAATCAAATTGACTTGTTGAGTCAATATCTTGTTCTGAGCTAGAATGGCATTCAGAGTATCAATCTTAAGAACTCCTTTCTTCTGATTTGTCCCATTGTTCACAGGATTCCTTTCAGAAGTGTACATGAATTGGTTATTTGCAACCATTTCAATTAGTTCTTGAGCTTCTGTAGGCGTCTTTTTCAAATGAAGAGATCTTCCAGCAGAGCTATCCAAAGACATCTTGGACAGTTCAGAGAGACCATCATAGAAAATACCTATGATGCTCCATTCAGAAAGCATGTCAGAAGGACATTTTCTGATCAATTGTTTGTATCTTTCCCAAGCTTCATAGAGGGATTCTCCATCCTTCTGTCTGAAGGTTTGGACTTCCACTCTAAGCTTACTCAATTTTTGAGGTGGAAAGAACTTTGCCAAGAAGGTATTGACTAGCTTTTCCCATGAGTCCAGGCTTTCTTTAGGTTGTGAGTCCAACCATGTCCTAGCTCTGTCTCTTACAGCAAAAGGGAATAGCATAAGTCTGTAGACCTCAGGGTCAACCCCATTAGTCTTGACAGTGTCACAGATTTGCAAGAATTCAGCTAAGAACTGATGAGGATCTTCCAATGGAAGTCCATGGAACTTGCAATTCTGTTGCATTAGAGAAACTAATTGAGGCTTAAGCTCAAAGTTGTTTGCTCCAATGGCAGGGATAGAGATGCTTCTCCCATAGAAGTCGGGAGTAGGTGCAGTAAAGTCACCAAGCACCTTCCTTGCATTGTTGGCATTGTTGTTGTTTTCGGCTGCCATGTGTTCTTCTTCTTTGAAGATTTCTGTTAGGTCCTCTGCAGAGAGTTGTGCCTTAGCTTCTCTTAGCTTTCGCTTCAAAGTCCTTTCAGGTTCAGGGTCAGCTTCAACAAGAATGCCTTTGTCTTTGTTCCTGCTCATATGAAAGAGAAGAGAACAAGAAACTATGGAATCCTCTATGTCACAGTATAGAGATTCCTTGAGGTGTCAGAGAAAAAGAAAAATAGAAGAAGGAGGTAGAAGAATTCGAACTTAGTGAGATAGAATTCGAATTGTGCATTGAGGAGGAGTGATACTCCATAAATAGAAGGATGTGAGAAGAGGGGAAGAAATTTCGAAAATTTAAATTAAAAAGATTTTTAAAAAACATTTTGAAAAACTTTAATTGATTTTCGAAAACTAAGAGTGGAAAAGAAATCAAGTGATTTTTGAAAAAGATTTTGAAATTAGAAATAAAAAAGATATGATTGAAAACTGTTTTGAAAAAGATGTGATTAAAAAGATATGATTGAGAAGATATGATTTGAAAACAATTTTAAAAAGATTTGATTTTAAAAATTAATGACTTGCCTAACAAGAAAAGATATGATTCAAACATTAAACTTTTCTCAACAGAAAAGGCAGCATACTTGAAATGTTCAATCAAATCATTAATTGATAGCAAGTATCTTTGAAAAAGGAAAGAAATTGATTTTGAAAACATTTGATTGAAAAGATATGATTTGAAAAAGATTTGATTTTGAAAAACTTTGAAAACTTGAAAAAAAATTGATTTGAAAACAAAATCCTCCCCCTTGTGCCATCCTGGCGTTAAACGCCCAGAATGGTGCACATTCTGGCGTTTAACGCCCAATGCACTACCTTTTTGGGCGTTAAACGCCCAACCAGGTACCCTGGCTGGCGTTTAAACGCCAGTCTGTCCTTCTTCACTGGGTGTTTTGAACGCCCAGCTTTTTCTGTGTAATTCCTCTGCTGCATGTTCTGAATCTTCAGTTCCCTGTACTATTGACTTGAAAATAGAACCAAGATCAAATAAACAATGCATGCAAGACACCAAACTTAAAATTAGACACTAGACTCAAACAAGAAACATAAAATATTTTTGGTTTTTATGATTTTGAATTTTTTTTTTTTTGGATTTTTCGAAAATTATATGGAAATAGAAAATAAAGGTTTCAGAATTCTTAATTTGGATTCCAGGAATCATTGCAATGCTAGTCTAAGACTCCGGTTCAGGAATTAGACATGGCTTCACAGCCAGCCAAGCTTTCAAAGAAAGCTTCGGTCCAAAACACTAGACATGGCCAATGGCCAGCCAAGCCTTAGCAGATCATTGCTCCAATAGCAAGATTGATAGAGATCAATAAGCTCTTGTGATGATCAGTTGAAACCTCGGTCCAATAAGATTAGACATGGCTTCTCAGCCAGCCAGATTTCAACAGATCATCATGAAACTCTAGAACTTATTCTTAAGAATTCTGAAAAATACCTAATCTAACCAACAAGATGAACCGTCAGTTGTCCATACACGAAACAATCCCCGGCAACGACGCCAAAAACTTGGTGCACGAAATTGTGATCATCAATGGCGCCATCAACATGGTACGCTCATTGCAATCTCAACTCTTTATCACAACTTTGCATAACTAACCAGCAAGTGCACTGGGTCGTCCAAGTAATAAACCTTACGCGAGTAAGGGTCGATCCCACGGAGATTGTTGGTATGAAGCAAGCTATGGTCATCTTGTAAATCTTAGTCAGGCAAACTCAAATGGATATGGTGATATACGAATAAAACATAAAGATAAAGATAGAGATACTTATGTAATTCATTGGTGGGAATTTCAGATAAGCGCATGAAGATGCTGTGTCCCTTCCGTCTCTCTGCTTTCCTACTGTCTTCATCCAATCCTTCTTACTCCTTTCCATGGCAAGCTTATGCAAGGGTTTCACCGTTGTCAGTGGCTACCTCCCATCCTCTCAGTGGAAATGTTCAACGCACCCTGTCACGGTACGGCTATCCATCTGTCGGTTCTCGATCAGGCCGGAATAGAATCCAGTGATTCTTTTGCGTCTGTCACTAACGCCCCGCCCTCAGGAGTTTGAAACACGTCACAGTCATTCAATCATTGAATCCTACTCAGAATACCACAGACAAGGTTAGACCTTCCGGATTCTCTTGAATGCCGCCATCAGTTCTAGCCTATACCACGAAGACTCTGATCTCACGGAATGGCTGGCTCGGTTGTCAGGCGAGCACTCGGTTGTCAGGCGATCAACCATGCATCGTGTATCAGGAATCCAAGAGATATTCACCCAATCTAAGGTAGAACGGAGGTGGTTGTCAGGCACACGTTCATAGGTGAGAATGATGATGAGTGTCACGGATCATCACATTCATCAAGTTGAAGAACAAGTGATATCTTAGAACAAGAACAAGCGGAATTGAATAGAAGAACAATAGTAATTGCATTAATACTTCGAGGTACAGCAGAGCTCCACACCTTAATCTATGGTGTGTAGAAACTCCACCGTTGAAAATACATAAGAACAAGGTCTAGGCATGGCCGAATGGGCAGCCTCCCAAAGAGGGTTCAATCATAAAAACATGATCAAAAGATGAAAATACAATAGTAAAAGGTCCTATTTATAGGAAACTAGTAGCTTAAGGTTTACAAAGATGAGTAAATGACATAAAAATCCACTTCCGGGCCCACTTGGTGTGTGCTTGGGCTGAGCAATGAAGCATTTTCATGTAGAGACTCTTCTTGGAGTTAAACGCCAGCTTTTGTGCCAGTTTGGGCGTTTAACTCCCACTTTGGTGCCAATTCCGGCGTTTAACGCTGGAATTTCTGAAGGTGACTTTGAACGCCGGTTTGGGCCATCAAATCTTGAGCAAAGTATGGACTATCATATATTGCTGGAAAGCCCAGGATGTCTACTTTCCAACGCCGTTGAGAGCGCGCCAATTGGGCTTCTGTAGCTCCAGAAAATCCACTTCGAGTGCAGGGAGGTCAGAATCCAACAGCATCTACAGTCCTTTTCAGTCTCTGAATCAGATTTTTGCTCAGGTCCCTCAATTTCAGCCAGAAAATACCTGAAATCACAGAAAAACACACAAACTCATAGTAAAGTCCAAAAAGTAAATTTTAACTAAAAACTAATAAAAATATACTAAAAACTAAACCAAATATACTAAAAACATACTAAAAATAATGCCAAAAAGCGTACAAATTATCCGCTCATCAATCACCTAGGCGTTTAAACGCCAGAATTGCATGCAAAGGCATTGTACATGCCTAATTGGTGCAGGGATGTAAATCCTTGACACCTCAGGATCTGTGGACCTCACAGGATCCCCACCTACCTCACCCTCTTTCTCTCCATTCACGGTCATCCCTTCTGTTTTTCACCTCTCACATCCATCTATCTCTCTCCCTCTCCTCCAAATCTTCTTCTTCTTCTTCTATTCTTTCTTCTTTTGCTCAAGGGCGAGCAACATTCTAAGTCTGGTGTGGTAAAAGCATAGATTTTTGCTTTTCCATAACCATTGATGGCACCTAAGGCCAGAGAAACCTCAAAAAAAAAAAAGAAGAAGAAAAAGGGAAGACAATTGCTTCTACCTCTAAGTCATGGGAGATGGAGAGATTCATCTCAAGGGTCTATAGCTCAATGGTAGAACATTTGACTGCAAATCAAGAGATCCTTGAGATACCTCAGGGGATACATTTTCCTCCACACAATTATTGGGAGCAACTAAAGGATAGAAGCACCAAAATCACTAGGGATCATGCAACAGAAGCAAGGAAGAGATATAGAGAAGCTCAAAGAGCACCATTGGTTCTTCAAGAGGAGGACGCCACCCTCACTAAGGTGGACTCATTCCTTAATCTCCTTGCTCTTATTTTTCTATTTTTTTATTTTTATGCTTCATGTGTGTTTATGTTTTGTGTCTCTACCTCATGATCATTAGTATTTAGTAACTATGTCTTAAAGCTATGAATAATTCCATGAATCCTTCACCTTTCTTAAACGAAAAATGTTTCTAAATTAAAAGAACAAGAAGTACATAAATTTCGAATTTATCCTTGAATTTGGTTTAATTATATTGATGTGGTGACAATACTTTTTGTTTTCTGAATGAATGCTTGAACAGTGCATATTTTTGATCTTGTTGTTTATGAATGTTAAAATTGTTGGCTCTTGAAAGAATGATGAACAAAGAGAAATGCTATTGATAATCTGAAAAATCATGAAATTGATTCTTGAAGCAAGAAAAAGCAGTGAATAGCAAAAGCTTGCGAAAAAAAAGTTGCGAAAAAAAAAAGAAAAAAAAAAGAGAAAAAGCAAGTAGAAAAATCCAATAGCCCTTAAAACCAAAAGGCAAAGGTAAAAAGGATCCAAGGCTTTGAGCATCAATGGATAGGAGGGCCCAAGGAAATAAATCCAGGCCTAAGCGGCTAAATCATTTTTGTTGGCATTGTTTTTAGGTAGTTTTTAGTATGATCTAGTTACTTTTACGGATGTTTTCATTAGTTTTTATGCTAAATTCATATTTTTGGACTTTACTACGAGTTTGTGTGTTTTTCTGTGATTTCAGGTAATTTCTGGCTGAAATTGAGGGACCTGAGCAAAACTCTGAAAGAAGGCTGATAAAGGACTACTGATGTTGATGGATTCTAACCTCCCTGCACTCAAAATGGATTTTCTGGAGCTACAGAACTCCAAATGGTGCGCTCTCAATGGAGTGAAACGCCAGAAACACGTCACGAACCAGAGTTGAACGCCCAAAACACGTTACAACTTGGCGTTCAACTCCAAGAGAAGCCTCAGCTCGTGGATAGATCAAGCTCAGCCCAAACATACACCAAGTGGGCCCCAGAAGTGGATTTATGCATCAATTACTTACTCCTGTAAATCCTAGTAGCTAGTCTAGTATAAATAGGACTTTTTACTATCATATTAGACATCCTGGATTGTATTTTTGATCCTGTGATCACGTTTAGGGGCTGGCCATTCGGCCATGCCTGGACCTTTCACTTATGTATTTTCAACGGTGGAGTTTCTACACACCATAGATTAAGGGTGTGGAGCTCTGTTGTACCTCAAGTTTTAATGCAATTACTACTATTTTCTATCCAATTCGATTTATTCCTGTTCTAAGATATTCCTTGCACTTCAACTTGATGAATGTGATGATCCGTGACACTCATCATCATTCTCACCTATGAACACGTGTGACTGATGATGCCAAGGCATCTTAGGCTAGTTTCACTAGCATTTTTTTGTTAGTTTTAGTTGTTTTATGCATTTTCTTGAGCTTAAAGTAACCAAGAATGGTTAAATGAATAACAAAGCAATGAACCATCCAAACAGTATGATTTTGATGCAAATTCCATGAGTTTTTAGTTATATTAATTGAATGCTATGAATGGAAGATTTCTCATGAAATTTTGCAAGACTTTGATGCAGTTGTTTGGATGATTTCAGGGAAGAAGAGGCTAGGCAAGGAAGCAACAAAATCAATAAAGGAAGCTTGAATATCACATGTGGAGTTTAAGCTCCAGTTTAAGCTCCAGTTTAAGCTCCAGTTTAAGCTTAAACTGGAGCTTAAACGCCAAAATCATGAAAGCTGAAAGTGGCGTTTAACCTCCAGTTTAACCTTAAACTGGAAGTTAAACGCCAGAAATGAGAATTGCACCAGGGAGCCATTTCCACGTTTAAGCTCCAGTTTAACCTTAAACTGGAGCTTAAACGTGTTCGACCAAATTCTCCTCCAGGGTTGCTTTCTTCATTTCCACGTTTAAGCTTCAGTTTAACCTTAAACTGAAGCTTAAACGTGTTCGACCAAATTCTCCTCCAGGATTGCTTTCTTCATTTCCACGTTTAAGCTTCAGTTTAACCTTAAACTGAAGCTTAAACGTGTTCGACAATTCCATACTCCAGGGTTGCCTTTTTCCATTTCCACGTTTAAGCTTCAGTTTAACCTTAAACTGAAGCTTAAACGTGTTCGACTACTTTACCCTCCATGGTTGCTTTCTTCCATTTCCACGTTTAAGCTTCAGTTTAACCTTAAACTGAAGCTTAAACGTGCTTGAATTATACCACCTCCAGGAGTGCCCAATGTTTAAGTTGCAGTTTAAGCTTAAACTGCAACTTAAACGCCACTATTTGAAAAGGTTTCTGGGCCAAAGATATTGCAGTTTAAGTTAGCATTTGAGCACAAACATTAACTTAAACGTACTCTGGTATGAAACCCAATTGAATATCATGGTTTATGGGATTGGGCCTGAAGAATTGATGAGTCTGGAATTTCAATTTGTTGAGTCATGTGTCATTACTTGATTATCACTAAGTTGGCTCAATGAATGTTGATGCCAAGGCATCTTAGGCTAGTTTCACTAGCATTTTTCTGTTAGTTTTAGTTGTTTTATGCATTTTCTTGAGCTTAAAGTAACCAAGAATGGTTAAATGAACAACAAAGCAATGAACCATCCAAAACATTATGATTATGATGCAAATTCATGAGTTTTTAGTTATATTATTTGAATGCTATGAATGGATGATTTCTCATGAAATTTTGCAAGACTTTGATGCAATTGTTTGGATGATTTCAGGGAAGAAGAGGCTAGGCAAGGAAGCAACAAAATCAATAAAGGAAGCTTGAATATCAAATGGGACGTTTAAGCTCCAGTTTAAGGTTAAACTGGAGCTTAAACGCCAAAATCATGAGAAGAGAGGAAATGCTGTAACTGGCGTTTAACCTCCAGTTTGACCTTAAACTGGAAGTTAAACGCCAGAATGAGAAAGGGCACTAAGAAGCATTCCACGTTTAACCTCCAGTTTAACCTTAAACTGGAGGTTAAACGCCAGAATGATGATTTGAACCAAGGGAGCATTCCACGTTTAACCTCTAGTTTAACCTTAAACTAGAGGTTAAACGTGTTCGACACTTTTCTTTCTCACCAAGAAGCATTCCACGTTTAACCTCCAATTTAACCTTAAACTGGAGGTTAAACGCCAGAAGCAAGAGAGGCACCAGGAGCATTCCACGTTTAACCTCCAGTTTGACCTCAAACTGGAGGTTAAACGTGTTCGACCATTTCCTTCCTCCAGGGTGTTTTCTTCATTCCACGTTTAACCTCCAGTTTGACCTCAAACTGGAGGTTAAATGTGTTCGATCCAAATTGCCTCCAGGGGTTGCCTTCTTCATTTCCAAGTTTAACCTCCAGTTTAACCTCAAACTAGAGGTTAAACGTGTTCGATCCAAATTGCCTCCAGGATTGCTTTCTTCATTTCCAAGTTTAACCTCCAGTTTAACCTCAAACTGGAGGTTAAACGTGTTCGATATATTCACTCTCCTGGGTTGCTTTATTCCAATTCCACGTTTAAGTTTCAGTTTAACCTTAAACTGAAACTTAAACTTCAACTTAAACGCAACCTTTTTAAAGGGTTTCTGGGCCAAAAATATTGAAATTTAAGTTAGCAATTGAGCACAATTATTAACTTAAACATATTATGGTGTGAAACCCAAGTGAATATCATGGTTTATGGGATTGGGCCTGAAGAATTGATGAGTCTGGAACTTCAAATTGTTGAGTCTTGTGTCATTATTTGTTTATCAGTAAGTTTGCTCAATGAATGTTACAGAATTGGATCACAGCCTCATCAGGATTATGGACCATAAGCCTAAAGCAAAAGGAAATCAAGGAAAGGCCTCAAAGCCCAAGAAACACAACAGAAGCTCAATTTAGAAAGTGTATAAATAGGATAGAATTGAAGTTAGTTAGTATCTTTGGACCTTTTGACACTTTTTTTTTACACTAGAGAACTTTGGATATTGTGTAATTGAATTCTGAGCTATGAAGCACTAAACCCCTTTCATTGGGTTAGGGAGCTCTATTGTAATTCAATGAATCAATAATAGTTTTATCTTCTTCTTCAATCTTTTCTCTTGAATTTTGTTAGAAGGCTTCTCGATCTAATTCCATTTGGGTAATTGTCTTGGGAAAGAAATTACCCATAATTGGAATCCTTCGGAACCTTGGGAAAGGAATGGAGGATTCATGCTAGAGAAGCTTTCTCACAGTGAATTGGATTGGGGTTTGGATGGATATTGTGACATGTAATCCTACCAAATTATGGTCCATGAAGTTGTGTGGTATAATCAGTGATCGAGCTTCATCTCTTCTTATGAACATTTAAACCAAGGGATTGGGAATTTGTTTGTTTTTAGAGAGAATTGGTGAGCCAAGGGATTGGGATCCAATCATATAAGATTGCCAAGCAAAATTCAATGAATGCATTGGTTGAGGAAGAGATAAAATGTTTTGATTCGGAGATCTCAATATCTCCTAACACCCAATGAACTCCCCATCTCTGATCTATCCTTTTCTATTTACATCCTGCAATTTCAATTCACGCAATCACCCCAATTCCCTTTTAATTTCAGCAATTTAACTTCTCGCATTAAATCTCTCGCAATTTAAGATTCTGCAAATTTCATTTCCTTGCAATTTACATTTCCCGCCAATTTACTTTATGCAAATTCACATCCAATTCTTGATTCCGCTCAACTAATCAAACTTCTAATTCGAATTGCTCACTCAACCAATCCTTGTGGGATTCGACCTCACTCTATTGTGAGTTTTTACTTGACGATAACCGGTGCACTTGCCGGAAGGAATTTTGCCGCTCGTGCAATTTCCTAAATCGTAGCATAACAAGTTTATGCGCATCAAGTTTATGGCGCCGTTGCCGGGGATTGGTTTTCGATTGACAATTCTCAAATTGGAAGTTAACTAGATTGAGCATTTTGTTTTGTTTTGTTAATTTAGTTCAAGTTAGTTGTTGAATTTTAATTTCTGCACTCTGTTATTTGCTTTTTCTTTATTATGCCTTTCAATTCTAGCAACTAACTCACTGACCCACTAACTATTTGAATTAATTCCTCAACTGCTCTAACCATACTCTTCCATTAACCAAGAGTATTCCACTTGTTTGTTGCTTGTGGTGTGTTCTTGTATGACAGGTAGGAGAGGAGAGGCATCAACTCCTCCATATACCGAACCAGAGAGGACCCTTCATAGACTTAGAAGGGAAGCAAGAGGGAAGAGAGTACTAAGAAAAGAAGAATCTGAAGGAGAATCTGAGGACAACTTTGAGGAAGCTCTAGATCTCAACATGGATAGAGAATTTCACAACCATGAGAGGGCTGATGGAAACAATGCCATTCCTGAGAGGAGGGTTCTTGGTTCATACATAAACCCAACCTCTGGGAATTGTGGTAGCAGCATTCAGAAACCACCCATTCAGGCCAATAATTTTGAACTCAAACCACAGTTAATATCACTGGTGGAGAACCATTGTTCATTTGGTGGGAGTGCTAATAAAGATCCAAACCAACATCTCACCAAATTCCTGAGAATTTGCGACACTGTGAAGTCCAATGGAGTCCAGGACGATGCCTATAAACTGCTCTTGTTTCCATTTTCACTTAGGGACAAGGCAGCTAAGTGGCTGGAATCATTCCCAAGGGACAGCCTAACAACCTGGGATGAGGTGGAGAGCAAGTTTCTGGCACGTTTCTACCCCCCACAAAAGGTCAATAGGCTTCGATCTGAGGTTCAGACTTTTAGACAACAAGATGGTGAGACGCTCTATGAGGCATGGGAGAGGTTCAAAGAATTGACAAAGAAATGTCCACCAAACATGTTCCCTGACTGGGTGCAATTGCATATTTTCTATGATGGACTTTCTTATGAATCAAGGAAGGCTGTAGACCATTCATCAGGAGGTTCATTGAACAGGAAAAAGACTGTGGAAGAAGCCATTGAAGTGATTGAGACAGTGGCTGAGAATGAGTACTACTATGCTTCAGAGAGGCACAACACTAAGGGAGTCATGGAGCTGAACCATGTTGATACAATTCTAGCCCAAAACAAGGTGTTTGCCAAGCAACTAGCAGAACTCACAAGGAAATTGGACACAAAGCAAGTGGCTGCTATACACACAAAAGATCAAGAGGAAGTAAGCATTGAAGGAGGTGATTGGGAAGAGGCCAACTATGTGGGAAACCAACAAAGGCAATCATATGATCCACATTCCAACACTTACAACCCAGGATGGAAAAACCACCCAAACTTTGGGTGGGGAAACCAGCAAACCCAACCACAAAACCACAAACCTTACAACCACAACCAACATAACAATTCCACATACCAAAACTCCAACCAAAGATCATATCAAGCCACACAAAACACTTACTCCCAACCACCATATCATGGCCAAAATAACCAACCTGCCCAATCCAATCCGAACCAACAATTTCAAGATCAATTAAACAGGATAGAAGGAATACTAGCAAACATGGGTCAGGACATAAATGAGTTGAAAAGCTTTAGGGAAGATGTGAGATCGACCTTAAGGAACCATGGTGAAAAACTCAAGTGGATGGAGTCTCGAGTAGGAGAGCTATCTCAACAGGCCCCCAAGTCAACTGCAGTGTTCCCTAGTGATACCGAAAAGAATCCTAAAGGGGAACAAAAGGGAGTGAGATGGGAAGAATGCAAGGCCATCACCATATTGAAGGAAGTCTCAAAAGAAGAAGGAATCAGACCCTCAGAGAAGGAGCCAGAAGTCTTGAAAGAAGCTGTGGAAGAAGCTAAGCAGGAAAGTGAAACTGAACAAGCCAAAGAATTGCAAAAGGAAGGCATGCTGGGAACATATCAACCAAAAGCACCATTTCCTCAAAGGTTAGGAGGAGGTGAAAAAGGGAAAACATATTCAAGGTTCTTAGAGACATTTAAGTCTCTCTACATCAATATTCCCTTCCTTGAGATCCTCCAGCAGATGCCTACACACATCAAGTATTTGAAGGAATTGCTGAGCAAGAAAAGAGTTTTGAAGGGAGGACAAACTGTAATAATGAGCAAAGAATGCAGTGCACTCATCAAGAAAGATATGGTCTCTAAGAAAACAGACCCAGGAAGTTTTCATATCCCCTGCATCATAGGGGAAACAAAAATTGACAGAGGATTCTGTGATCTAGGAGCTAGCATAAATGTGATGCCTCTGACTCTTATGAGGAGGCTACAACTGAATGAGGTGAGATCCACTGATGTAATCATACAACTGGCTGACAAAACTCAGAAGCAAGCTGAAGGGGTAGTTGAGAATGTGCTGGTGAAAGTGGGAAATTATTTCTTCCCCACAGACTTTGTCATTTTGGACATGGAGGAAAGCTACTTACACCCTATCATTCTGGGAAGGCCATTTCTAGCCACTGCTAGAGCACTCATAGATATAGAACAAGGAGAGCTAATTTTGAGAGTACATGATGAACAGCTCATTTTCCATGTTTTCAAATCTGCATCTGAGCCTGCACCAGAATCTGAAAAGCCTATGGATGATAGTAACTATCTATGTTTGGAGGAAAGCAAGCTAGTAGCCGAAAGTTTGAAACAGTCTTTGGAAGGCAAACAAGAATTGCAAGAGTTAAAGCCACAACAATCAATAGAAACAGCTCAGAAGGATCCTCCTAGCATAAGGGTCAATGAAGAAATCCTCAAGAGAGAAAGCAGAATTGTAAAGAAATTGCCAAGAGGGTGGAGAAACAAGAAAATTCCCACTGAAGGTTTCTCTCTGGGAGATAAAGTGATATCAAGTCATTATCTGCCAATCCCACCTGGCCTCAAACCCATTCTTTCTCAGCTCCCTCAAGTGTTCATCATTAGGAAAGTTCTTTCTATGGAACATTTGGAAATCATGAAGGAATCAAATGGGGATGTTTCCATAGTGAGAGGAGAGGACATCAAGCACTACAATCCACCCTAACAAGGGACAACCGTCAAGCTAGTGACGTTAAAGAAGCGCATCATGGGAGGCAACCCATGTTTTAGTATCCTTACTCTTTCTTGTTTTGCTCTGCATCTAATAAAGCATGGTTTCTTATGCATGAATTGAATCCTTGGGACAATTGTTGATAAAGTGCACTAAACATTGCATGTAGAATACAATTGGTCTCTAAGTTTGGTGTACCTGAAGGCATCCCCAAATCTTATTCAAATTGTATTCAATCTTTCAAGTTGCACAACCAAACATTAAGTTTGGTGTTCCTTTTGAACACAGTTAATGAAAAGCAAGAAGTTCCTTTGGATTTAGAAATTCATGACAAGTATACCATTTGCATGTTTTAATACTTTGATTTCAATTACCTTAGGTAGTAAAATTGTTTAGGATCAAAGAGCCAAAGTGATTATGATTTATTAGAATTATGCACATTCATTAAGGATAACCAACATGGATTTCATGACATCAGGAGACATTACCAAACATTAAGTTTGGTGTCCATTAATAAGTGTGCATACACACAAAGGTCACGGCTATAAGCTCATAAAGACAATCATTGATTTACAATTCAAAAGAATGAAAAACATGTGCAAATACTATTCACATGGACCGAAGAATAATAGCACATTTGTTTGTTTGTGCAGGTACAAAGGGAAGGATAGGAATGGAGGAAGAAGACAAGAGGGAAGGCACAGTTCTTGGTCAAAAAGAAAGTTCAAAAGTCTTTGAAACTAACACATGGGAAAAGGAAATTCTGCATGAAAAGATAGCTACATGTGAAAAGCTATTCGTCCTTCTCCCTAATTCATATATTTACCGTCAAGCCATCCTTCACAAATAACCCTAGCCGTCCAATTTTCACTTGCATTCACTATAAAGAACCACTTGGGGAAACGAGTTCCACACCACCAAATCTTCATCGTGCACATTTTCTTTCATCATAAGCATAACCATCTCTTGCCGAAAACAACCTCACCACACTTCTAACAACACTTTCTTACTTCACCTTGTCAACTTTAGCTTGTCACTGGCCAAAACCAAGGAACAATGGCAGCCTCATCTAGCCACAAAAGAAGAAAGGACAAGGAGCCAATGGAGGAGGAAAGGGAGTTTGATGCATGGAAATACAAATCAGTTTTCCATGAGATACAAGCCGAATGGATGAGACCTAAAAAGGTACTAGCTGAGGTTCCCTTTGACCTTGAAAAGGATGAGTTTCCAGGTATTTGGGAGAAGATCAAAAAGAGGAAGTGGGAGCTCTTGACTAAGCCAATCACTAAAATCAACATCAACTTGGTAAAGGAGTTTTATGCAAATGCAGTGAGGGAGGATACAACCGTGGAACCCACGTACAAAAGCTATGTGAGAGGGGTGGAAGTTGACTTCAGCCCAAAAGCAATCATGAAAACTCTTGGCCTGAAAAACATACGTTTCAGCCAAGCAAGTTATGAGGAAAGGATGATGGGAGAACCTGACTATTCGACTATTGCTGAAGACCTTTGTGCCATCAGAGCTGAATGGGTGAGAAAAACAAAAGGGGCTCCAAGAGTCTTGAGAAGGGGAGACCTAACACCTGAAGCTAAAGGGTGGTATGCAATAGTTAGGAGATCCATCCTACCCACTGCAAACACTTCAGAAATAGTCCCTAAAAGAGCCATCTTGCTACATTGCATTATGGTGGGAGGGGAGATCAAAGTCCATAAACTCATTGCTGAACAGATACAAGAGTTTAGTGAGAAAAGTGACCATGACTCCTGGCTACACTTCCCTAGCACCATCATTAGACTATGCATAGATTCCCAAGTACCACTTGAAGATGAAAGACCTAATTGGCTATATCCTGGAATGGCCATCACTGCTCAGAGAATGACACTTGGCCCAGTTGCTCCAAGACATACAAAAAGAAGAAATGAAGAAGGGCAATAAGCAGGAGCAGAGCAAGAAGCAGAAGGAGAAGAAAGAGAAGAAGCAGAAGAAGAGCAAGAAGAGCAAGGGATTCCAGAAAGAAGGCAACAAGTTCCCAGAGACCCCATGGACATGAGCAGAATGCAGGAAATCATGGAAGGATTATCTCAACAATACATGAGGTCTCAGGAGAGGCAAGAGGACTTCCACCTAAAGATGATGGACATGCAAAGGAACTTTGAATCAAGATTCCTAGATCTGCAAAGGGAACAAAATTTACAATTACAGGAATCTCTCAGCCATATATGCCAACACCAAGATGCCAATATGTTGGCACTCAAGGAAGCCACCACTTTGCAGAATGCAAGATACTCAGTTCAAGCTGATTACAACATCAGTTCTCAAATCAAGCTGAACTACATAGGGGAACATCTACACAAGATGGACCCAGCATTCCCAGCTTTTGATGAGTATTTCAAAGGGAGGAAAGAAGGAGAAATAAACAAGGCAATGGTCCTTGAAAAAGGAGTGGAAGAAACAATGAAAAAGGCTGGATTCTGGAAAAAGCTCATAAGAAAAGACAAAGGAAGTACAAGTGGTCAAAAAGAGGTGAGAAGCAAGAAGAAGCAGGATCCCAAGAATCAAGAAGAACCAAGCAATAAATGAGAGGTGGTCTCGCTCCTTAATAAGCAAATGATAGTTTGTGAATTGTCTTTATGAGCTTTCTTTCATTATAAGTCATTTAAGTTTTATGTGAAGTTTTTAGTATGTTTGTTTGTTTAATGCTTTGAATAAAGTAAATGCCTAGATGTTTGGATATAACTTCACCTTCTTAAACAAATGCTTGCCATGCTTGTTCTGTTTCCAAAAATTAAAAGAAAAGTTTGAACAAAAGTAACTTGGCTCAATTAGTGACAAATCAAGTAGAATTAAGTGGTGGTATGCATGCTTGATTGTTTAGTTAGCTCACTGGAAGTTGAGTGTAGAATTATCATTTTTTGTGTAGAAGTTGAATACTGTCTATGAATCTTGATGAATAAATGTCTTTGGCCATGAAAAAGAAAGAAAAAGAAAAAGAAAAGCCACTGAAAAGGGGCAATCAAAAAGCAAAAGAATTAAGAAAATAAAGCTAGGCACCAATGGTTTGAACTTTTGAGACATATGCCTGTGGTGTTTATGTACTAGGATCTGCTTGGATGAATAGGTTCTATGGAGTGTTTCAACACTTGGTAACTTGGGTTAACTAACTCGGGATTATCAACCAAAAGTCCATTATCAAGAGCAACCTAGCTACAAAACATTTAGTTACACAAAGAGGTGCTGGGCACCAATGTCTCAAAAAGAAATGTGAACTAAAATGCCTGTAGTGGATATGTGTACTGCACTGATAAGAAAAGAAAATGCCAAAGGCTTGTGCAACACATGACACTGAGCAAACAAGGAGCAAGGGAGCTCTAAGAAAAAGAAAAACAAAGAAAGAAAAAGTGCCAAGGACATAAGAATAACAAGAGGCCATAGCAGTGTTTGATGGATGCAATGAAAAAGTGATAATTCTCCTTGACAAGAATGAAAAAGTGATGCTGCAACTTTCTGCATAAAACCCTTCTAATGAACTTCAAATGCTTGCTAATATAGCCAATGTGATTGCTTGTTGTTTCATACTTTCTTCTCAAATGACTTAGGACTTGCTTAGGGACAAGCAAGTATTAAGTTTGGTGTTGTGATGCCAAGGCATCTTAGGCTAGTTTCACTAGCATTTTTCTGTTAGTTTTAGTTGTTTTATGCATTTTCTTGAGCTTAAAGTAACCAAGAATGGTTAAATGAACAACAAAGCAATGAACCATCCAAAACATTATGATTATGATGCAAATTCATGAGTTTTTAGTTATATTACTTGAATGCTATGAATGGATGATTTCTCATGAAATTTTGCAAGACTTTGATGCAATTGTTTGGATGATTTCAGGGAAGAAGAGGCTAGGCAAGGAAGCAACAAAATCAATAAAGGAAGCTTGAATATCAAATGGGACGTTTAAGCTCCAGTTTAAGGTTAAACTGGAGCTTAAACGCCAAAATCATGAGAAGAGAGGAAATGCTGTAACTGGCGTTTAACCTCCAGTTTGACCTTAAACTGGAAGTTAAACGCCAGAATGAGAAAGGGCACTAAGAAGCATTCCACGTTTAACCTCCAGTTTAACCTTAAACTGGAGGTTAAACGCCAGAATGATGATTTGAACCAAGGGAGCATTCCACGTTTAACCTCTAGTTTAACCTTAAACTAGAGGTTAAACGTGTTCGACACTTTTCTTTCTCACCAAGAAGCATTCCACGTTTAACCTCCAGTTTAACCTTAAACTGGAGGTTAAACGCCAGAAGCAAGAGAGGCACCAGGAGCATTCCACATTTAACCTCCAGTTTGACCTCAAACTGGAGGTTAAACGTGTTCGACCATTTCCTTCCTCCAGGGTGTTTTCTTCATTCCACGTTTAACCTCCAGTTTGACCTCAAACTGGAGGTTAAACGTGTTCGATCCAAATTGCCTCCAGGGGTTGCCTTCTTCATTTCCAAGTTTAACCTCCAGTTACCTCAAACTAGAGGTTAAACGTGTTCGATCCAAATTGCCTCCAGGATTGCTTTCTTCATTTCCAAGTTTAACCTCCAGTTTAACCTCAAACTGGAGGTTAAACGTGTTCGATATATTCACTCTCCTGGGTTGCTTTATTCCAATTCCACGTTTAAGTTTCAGTTTAACCTTAAACTGAAACTTAAACTTCAACTTAAACGCAACCTTTTTAAAGGGTTTCTGGGCCAAAAATATTGAAATTTAAGTTAGCAATTGAGCACAATTATTAACTTAAACATATTATGGTGTGAAACCCAAGTGAATATCATGGTTTATGGGATTGGGCCTGAAGAATTGATGAGTCTGGAACTTCAAATTGTTGAGTCTTGTGTCATTATTTGTTTATCAGTAAGTTTGCTCAATGAATGTTACAGAATTGGATCACAGCCTCATCAGGATTATGGACCATAAGCCTAAAGCAAAAGGAAATCAAGGAAAGGCCTCAAAGCCCAAGAAACACAACAGAAGCTCAATTTAGAAAGTGTATAAATAGGATAGAATTGAAGTTAGTTAGTATCTTTGGACCTTTTGACACTTTTTTTTTACACTAGAGAACTTTGGATATTGTGTAATTGAATTCTGAGCTATGAAGCACTAAACCCCTTTCATTGGGTTAGGGAGCTCTATTGTAATTCAATGAATCAATAATAGTTTTATCTTCTTCTTCAATCTTTTCTCTTGAATTTTGTTAGAAGGCTTCTCGATCTAATTCCATTGGGTAATTGTCTTGGGAAAGAAATTACCCATAATTGGAATCCTTCGGAACCTTGGGAAAGGAATGGAGGATTCATGCTAGAGAAGCTTTCTCACAGTGAATTGGATTGGGGTTTGGATGGATATTGTGACATGTAATCCTACCAAATTGTGGTCCATGAAGTTGTGTGGTATAATCAGTGATCGAGCTTCATCTCTTCTTATGAACATTTAAACTAAGGGATTGGGAATTTGTTTGTTTTTAGAGAGAATTGGTGAGCCAAGGGATTGGGATCCAATCATATAAGATTGCCAAGCAAAATTCAATGAATGCATTGGTTGAGGAAGAGATAAAATGTTTTGATTCGGAGATCTCAATATCTCCTAACACCCAATGAACTCCCCATCTCTGATCTATCCTTTTCTATTTACATCCTGCAATTTCAATTCACGCAATCACCCCAATTCCCTTTTAATTTCAGCAATTTAACTTCTCGCATTAAATCTCTCGCAATTTAAGATTCTGCAAATTTCATTTCCTTGCAATTTACATTTCCCGCCAATTTACTTTATGCAAATTCACATCCAATTCTTGATTCCGCTCAACTAATCAAACTTCTAATTCGAATTGCTCACTCAACCAATCCTTGTGGGATTCGACCTCACTCTATTGTGAGTTTTTACTTGACGATAACCGGTGCACTTGCCGGAAGGAATTTTGCCGCTCGTGCAATTTCCTAAATCGTAGCATAACAAGTTTATGCGCATCAAGTTTATGGCGCCGTTGCCGGGGATTGGTTTTCGATTGACAATTCTCAAATTGGAAGTTAACTAGATTGAGCATTTTGTTTTGTTTTGTTAATTTAGTTCAAGTTAGTTGTTGAATTTTAATTTCTGCACTCTGTTACTTGCTTTTTCTTTATTATGCCTTTCAATTCTAGCAACTAACTCACTGACCCACTAACTATTTGAATTAATTCCTCAACTGCTCTAACCATACTCTTCCATTAACCAAGAGTATTCCACTTGTTTGTTGCTTGTGGTGTGTTCTTGTATGACAGGTAGGAGAGGAGATGCATCAACTCCTCCATATACCGAACCAGAGAGGACCCTTCATAGACTTAGAAGGGAAGCAAGAGGGAAGAGAGCACTGAGAAAAGAAGAATCTGAAGGAGAATCTGAGGACAACTTTGAGGAAGCTCTAGATCTCAACATGGATAGAGAATTTCACAACCATGAGAGGGCTGATGGAAACAATGCCATTCCTGAGAGGAGGGTTCTTGGTTCATACATAAACCCAACCCTAAAGTTGAGAACCAAGAACCCTCAAAGGTTGGGTTTATGTATGAACCAAGAACCCTCCTCTCAGGAATGGCATTGTTTCCATCAGCCCTCTCATGGTTGTGAAATTCTCTATCCATGTTGAGATCTAGAGCTTCCTCAAAGTTGTCCTCAGATTCTCCTTCAGATTCTTCTTTTCTCAGTACTCTCTTCCCTCTTGCTTCCCTTCTAAGTCTATGAAGGGTCCTCTCTGGTTCGGTATATGGAGGAGTTGATGCCTCTCCTCTCCTACCTGTCATACAAGAACACACCACAAGCAACAAACAAGTGGAATACTCTTGGTTAATGGAAGAGTATGGTTAGAGCAGTTGAGGAATTAATTCAAATAGTTAGTGGGTCAGTGAGTTAGTTGCTAGAATTGAAAGGCATAATAAAGAAAAAGCAAGTAACAGAGTGCAGAAATTAAAATTCAACAACTAACTTGAACTAAATTAACAAAACAAAACAAAATGCTCAATCTAGTTAACTTCCAATTTGAGAATTGTCAATCGAAAACCAATCCCCGGCAACGGCGCCATAAACTTGATGCGCATAAACTTGTTATGCTACGATTTAGGAAATTGCACGAGCGGCAAAATTCCTTCCGGCAAGTGCACCGGTTATCGTCAAGTAAAAACTCACAATAGAGTGAGGTCGAATCCCACAAGGATTGGTTGAGTGAGCAATTCGAATTAGAAGTTTGATTAGTTGAGCGGAATCAAGAATTGGATGTGAATTTGCATAAAGTAAATTGGCGGGAAATGTAAATTGCAAGGAAATGAAATTTGCAGAATCTTAAATTGCGAGAGATTTAATGCGAGAAGTTAAATTGCTGAAATTAAAAGGGAATTGGGGTGATTGCGTGAATTGAAATTGCAGGATGTAAATAGAAAAGGATAGATCAGAGATGGGGAGTTCATTGGGTGTTAGGAGATATTGAGATCTCCGAATCAAAACATTTTATCTCTTCCTCAACCAATGCATTCATTGAATTTTGCTTGGCAATCTTATATGATTGGATCCCAATCCCTTGGCTCACCAATTCTCTCTAAAAACAAATAAATTCCCAATCCCTTGGTTTAAATGTTCATAAGAAGAGATGAAGCTCGATCACTGATTATACCACACAACTTCATGGACCACAATTTGGTAGGATTACATGTCACAATATCCATCCAAACCCCAATCCAATTCACTGTGAGAAAGCTTCTCTAGCATGAATCCTCCATTCCTTTCCCAAGGTTCCGAAGGATTCCAATTATGGGTAATTTCTTTCCCAAGACAATTACCCAATGGAATTAGATCGAGAAGCCTTCTAACAAAATTCAAGAGAAAAGATTGAAGAAGAAGATAAAACTATTATTGATTCATTGAATTACAATAGAGCTCCCTAACCCAATGAAAGGGGTTTAGTGCTTCATAGCTCAGAATTCAATTACACAATATCCAAAGTTCTCTAGTGTAAAAAAAAGTGTCAAAAGTTCCAAAGATACTAACTAACTTCAATTCTATCCTATTTATACACTTTCTAAATTGAGCTTCTGTTGTGTTTCTTGGGCTTTGAGGCCTTTCCTTGATTTCCTTTTGCTTTAGGCTTATGGTCCATAATCCTTATGAGGCTGTGATCCAATTCTGTAACATTCATTGAGCAAACTTAGTGATAAACAAATAATGACACAAGACTCAACAATTTGAAGTTCCAGACTCATCAATTCTTCAGGCCCAATCCCATAAACCATGATATTCACTTGGGTTTCACACCATAATACGTTTAAGTTAATAATTGTGCTCAATTGCTAACTTAAACTTCAATATTTTTGGCCCAGAAACCCTTTAAAAAGGTTGCGTTTAAGTTGAAGTTTAAGTTTCAGTTTAAGGTTAAACTGAAACTTAAACGTGGAATTGGAATAAAGCAACCCAGGAGAGTGAATATATCGAACACGTTTAACCTCCAGTTTGAGGTTAAACTGGAGGTTAAACTTGGAAATGAAGAAAGCAATCCTGGAGGCAATTTGGATCGAACACGTTTAACCTCTAGTTTGAGGTTAAACTGGAGGTTAAACTTGGAAATGAAGAAGGCAACCCCTGGAGGCAATTTGGATCGAACACGTTAGGTCAAACTGGAGGTTAAACGTGGAATGAAGAAAACACCCTGGAGGAAGGAAATGGTCGAACACGTTTAACCTCCAGTTTGAGGTCAAACTGGAGGTTAAACGTGGAATGCTCCTGGTGCCTCTCTTGCTTCTGGCGTTTAACCTCCAGTTTAAGGTTAAACTGGAGGTTAAACGTGGAATGCTTCTTGGTGAGAAAGAAAAGTGTCGAACACGTTTAACCTCTAGTTTAAGGTTAAACTAGAGGTTAAACGTGGAATGCTCCCTTGGTTCAAATCATCATTCTGGCGTTTAACCTCCAGTTTAAGGTTAAACTGGAGGTTAAACGTGGAATGCTTCTTAGTGCCCTTTCTCATTCTGGCGTTTAACTTCCAGTTTAAGGTCAAACTGGAGGTTAAACGCCAGTTACAGCATTTCCTCTCTTCTCATGATTTTGGCATTTAAGCTCCAGTTTAACCTTAAGCTGGAGCTTAAACGTCCCATTTGATATTCAAGCTTCCTTTATTGATTTTGTTGCTTCCTTGCCTAGCCTCTTCTTCCCTGAAATCATCCAAACAATTGCATCAAAGTCTTGCAAAATTTCATGAGAAATCATCCATTCATAGCATTCAAGTAATATAACTAAAAACTCATGAATTTGCATCATAATCATAATGTTTTGGATGGTTCATTGCTTTGTTGTTCATTTAACCATTCTTGGTTACTTTAAGCTCAAGAAAATGCATAAAACAACTAAAACTAACAGAAAAATGCTAGTAAAACTAGCCTAAGATGCCTTGGCATCAAATGTTACAGAATTGGATCAGCAGCCTCATCAGGATTATGGATCATAAACCCAAAGCAAAAGGAAATCAGGGAAAGGCCTCAAAGCCCAAGAAACACAACAGAAGCTCAATTTAGAAAGTGTATAAATAGGATAGAATTTAAGTTAGAAAGGAGAACTTTTGGGGGATCATTTTTTTTTAGTTTTCATACTTTTTGTAATTGAATTCAGAGCTATGACTCACTAAACCCCCTTTCATTGGGTTAGGGAGCTCTATTGTAATTCAATGAATCAATAATAGTTTTTATCTTCTTCTTCAATCTTTTCTCTTGAATCTTTGTTAGAAAGCTTCTCGATCTAATTCCATTGGTTAGTTGTCTTGGGAAAGAAACTATCCATAATTGGAATCCTTCGGAACCTTGGGAAAGGAATGAAGGATTCATGCTAGAGAAGCTTTCTCACAGTGAATTGGATTGGGGTTTGGATGGATATTGTGACATGTAATCCTACCAAATTGTGGTTCATGAAACTGTGTGGTATAATCAGTGATCGAGCATCATCTCTTCTTATGAACATTTAAACCAAGGGATTGGGAATTTGTTTGTTTTTAGAGAGAATTGGTGAGCCAAGGGATTGGGATCCAATCATATAAGATTGCCAAGCAAAATTCAATGAACGCATTGGTTGAGGAAGGGATAAAAATGTTTTGATTCGGAGATCTCAATATCTCCTGAAACCCAATGAATTCCCCATTTCTGATCTACCACTTTCTCTTTACATTCTGCAATTAAATTCATGCAATCACCCCGATCCCTTTTTAATTTCAGCAATTTAGCTTCTTGCTCTTTAATTCATGCAATTTAAGATTCCGCAATTTCAATTTCTTGCCATTTACGTTCCCCGCTAATTTTACATTCCGCAATTCTCATCTAAATCTTGATTCCGCTCAACTAGAACACACTTCTAATCCGAATTGCTCACTCAACCAATCCTTGTGGGATTCGACCTCACTCTATTGTGAGTTTTTACTTGACGATAACCGGTGCACTTGCCGGAAGGAATTTTTGCCGATCGTGCAATTTCCTAAAATCGTAGCTATCAAGTTTATGGCGCCGTTGCCGGGGATTGGTTTTCGATTGACAATTCTCAAATTGGAAGTTAACTAGATTGAGCATTTTTCTTGTTTTGTTAATTCAGTTCAAGTTACTTGTTGAATTTTAATTTCTGCACTCTGTTACTTGCTTTCTTTCTTTATGCCTTTAAATTCAAGCAACTAACTCACTGACTCACTAACTATTTGAATTAATTCCTCAATTGCTCTAACCATACTCTTCCATTAACCAAGAGTATTTCACTTGTTTGTTGTCTGTGCTGTGTTCTTGTATGACAGGTAGGAGAGGAGAGACAACAACTCATCCATATACCGAACTAGAGAGGACCCTTCATAAACTTAGAAGGGAAGCAAGAGGGAAGAGAGTACTGGGAGAAGAAGAATCTGAAGGAGAATCTGAGGACAATTTTGAGGAAGCTCTAGATCTCAACATGGATAGAGAAGTTCACAACCATGAGAGAGCTGATGGAAACAATGCCATTCCCGAGAGGAGGGTTCTTGGTTCATACATAAACCCAACCTCTGGGAATTGTGGTAGCAGCATTCAGAAACCACCCATTCAGGCCAACAATTTTGAACTCAAACCACAGCTAATATCACTGGTGGAGGATCATTGTTCATTTGGTGGGAGTGCTAATGAAGATCCAAACCAACATCTCACAAAATTCCTGAGAATTTGCGACACTGTGAAGTCCAATGGAGTCCAGGAAGATGCCTATAAACTGCTCTTGTTCCCATTTTCACTTAGGGACAAGGCAGCTAAGTGGCTGGAATCATTCCCAAGGGGAAGCCTAACAACCTGGGATGAGGTGGAAAGCAAGTTTCTGGCACGTTTCTACCCCCCACAAAAGGTCAATAGGCTTCGATCTGAGGTTCAGACTTTTAGACAACAAGATGGTGAAACTCTCTACGAGGCATGGGAGAGGTTCAAGGAGTTGACAAGGAAATGCCCACCAGACATGTTCCATGACTGGGTGCAATTGCATATTTTCTATGATGGACTTTCTTATGAATCAAGGAAGGCTGTAGACCATTCATCAGGAGGTTCATTGAACAGGAAAAAGACTGTGGAAGAAGCCATTGATGTGATTGAGACAGTGGCTGAGAATGAGTACTACTATGCTTCAAAGAGACACAACACTAAGGGAGTCATGGAGCTGAACCATGTTGATACAATTCTGGCCCAAAACAAGGTGTTTGCCAAGCAACTAGCAGAGCTCACCAGGAAATTAGGAACAAATCAAGTGGCTGCAATACGCACACAAGATCAAGAGGAGGTAAGCACTGAAGGAGGTGATTGGGAAGAGGCCAACTATGTGGGAAATCAACAAAGGCAACCATATGATCCACATTCCAACACTTACAACCCAGGCTGGAAAAACCACCCAAACTTTGGGTGGGGAAACCAGCAAACCCAACCACAAAACCACAAACCTTACAACCCCAACCAACATAACAATTCCACATACCAAAACTCCAACCAAAGATCATACCAAGACACACAAAACACTTACTCCCAACCACCATATCATGGCCAAAATAATCAACCTGCCCAACCTAATCCGAACCAACAATTTCAAGATCAATTAAACAGGATAGAAGGAATGCTTGCAAACATGGGTCAGGACATAAGTGAGTTGAAAAGCTTTAGGGATGATGTGAGATCTACCTTAAGGAACCATGGTGAAAAACTCAAGAGGATGGAGTCTCGAGTAGGAGAGCTATCTCAACAGGCCCCCAAGTCAACTGCAGTGTTCCCTAGTGACACAGAAAAGAATCTTAAAGGGGAACAAAAGGGAGTGAGATGGGAAGAATGCAAGGCCATCACCATATTGAAGAAAGTCTCAGAAGAAGAAGGAATCAGACCCTCAGAACAGGAGCCAGAAATCTTGAAGGAAGGTGTGGAAGAAGCTAAGCAGGAAAGTGAAACTGAGCAAGCCAAGGAACTGCAAAATAAAGGCATGCTGGAAACATACCAACCAAAAGCACCATTTCCTCAGAGGTTAGGAGGAGGTGAAAAAGGGAAAACATATTCAAGGTTTTTAGAGACATTTAAGTCTCTCCATATCAATATTCCTTTTCTTGAGATTCTTCAGCAGATGCCTACACATATCAAGTATTTGAAGGAATTGCTGAGCAAGAAAAGAGTTTTGAAGGGAGGACAAACTGTAACAATGAACAAAGAATGCAGTGCCCTCATCAAGAAGGACATAGTCTCTAAGAAAATAGACCCAGGAAGTTTTCATATCCCCTGCATCATAGGGGAAACAAAAATTGACAGAGGATTCTGTGATCTAGGAGCTAGCATAAATGTGATGCCTCTGACTCTTATGAAGAGGCTACAACTGAATGAGGTGAGATCCACTGATGTAATCATACAACTGGCTGACAAAACTCAGAAGCAAGCTGAAGGGGTAGTTGAGAATGTGCTGGTGAAAGTGGGAAATTATTTCTTCCCCACAGACTTTGTCATTTTGGACATGGAGGAAAGCTACCTACACCCTATCATTCTGGGAAGGCCATTTCTAGCCACTGCTAGAGCGCTCATAGATGTAAAACAAGGAGAGCTAATTTTGAGAATACATGATGAACAGCTCATTTTCCATGTTTTCAAACCTGCATCTGAGCCTGAACCAGAACCTGAAAAGCCTAAGGATGATAGTAGCCATCTGTGTTTGGAGGAAAGCAATCCAGCAGCTGAAACTCTGAAACAGTCCTTGGAAGGCAAACAAGAATTGCAAGAGTTAAAGCCACAAGAATCAATAGAAACAGCTCAGAAGGATCCTCCTGGCATAAGGGTCAATGAAGAAATCCTCAAGAGAGAGGGAAGAATTGTAAAGAAATTGCCAAGAGGGTGGAGAAACAAGAAAATTCCCACTGAAGGTTTCTCTCCGGGAGATAAAGTGATATCAAGTCATTATCTGCCAATCCCACCTGACCTCAAAACCATTCCTTCCCAGCTCCCTCAAGTGTTCACAATCAGGAAAGTTCTTTCTATGGAACATTTGGAAATCATGAAGGAATCAAATGGGGACGTTTTCATAGTGAGAGGAGAGGACATCAAGCACTACAATCCACCCTAACAAGGGACAACCGTCAAGCTAGTGACGTTAAAGAAGCGCTTCATGGGAGGCAACCCATGTTTTAGTATCCTTACTCTTTATTGTTTTGCTTTGCATCTAATAAAGCATGGTTTCTTATGCATGAACTTGAATCCTCAGGACAACTGTTGATAAGATGCACTAAACATTGCATGAAAAATGCAATTGGTCTCTAAGTTTGGTGTGCCTGAAGGCACCCCAAATCTTATTCAAATTGTATTCAATCTTTCATTCAAGGTGCACAACCAAACATTAAGTTTGGTGTTCCTCTTTGAACACAGTTAATGAAAAGCAAGAAGTTCCTCTGGATTTAGAAATTCATGACAAGTATACCATTTGCATGTTTTAATACTTTGATTTCAATTACTTTAGGTAGTAAAATTGTTTATGATCAAAGAGCCAAAGTGACTATGATTTATTAGAATTATGCACATTCATTAAGGACAACCAACATGGATTTCATGTCATCAGGAGACATTACCAAACACTAAGTTTGGTGTCCAGTAATAAGTGTGCATACATACAAGGGTCACGGCTATAAGCTCATGAAGTCAATCATTGATTTACAATTCAAAAAGAATTAAAAACATGTGCAAGTACTATTCATTATTCACATGGACCGAAAAAAAATGATAGCAAAGTTGTTTGTTTGTGCAGGTACAAAAGGAAAGATAAGAATGGATGAAAAAGACAAAGGGGGAGGTACGGTGCTTGGTCAAAAAGGGAGTTCACAAGTCTTTGAAACTAACACATGGGAAAAGGAAGTTCTGCATGAAAAGATAGCTACATGTACAACTTAATGCACCCAGAATACTTCCAAGAAAGTGAAAAGCAATTCGTCTTTCTCCCTAATTTATATATTTACCATCAAGCCATCCTTCACAAATCACCCTAGCCGTCCATTTTTCACTTGCATGCTCTATAAAGAACCACTTGGGGAACGAGTTCCACACCACCAAATCTCCTTCTTGCACATATTCTTTCATCATAGCATAACTACCTCTTGCCGAAAACAACCTCACCACACTTCTAACAACATTTTCTTACTTCACCTTGTCAACCTTAGCTTGTCACTTGCCAAAACTAAAGAACCAATGGCAGCCTCATCTAGCCACAAAAGAAGAAAAGACAAGCAGCCAATGGAGGAGGAAAGGGAATTTGATGCATGGAAATACAAATCGGTTTTCCATGAGATTCAGGCCGAATGGATGAGACCTAAAAGGATACTAGCTGAGATTCCCTTTGACCTTGGAGAGGAGGAGTTCCCAAGTGTTTGGGAGAAGATCAAAAAGAGGAAGTGGGAGCTCTTGACTAAGCCAATTACTAAAATCAACATCAACCTGGTGAAGGAGTTTTATGCAAATGCAGTGAGGGAGGATCCAACCAAGGAACCCACATACAAAAGCTATGTGAGAGGGGTGGAAGTTGACTTCAGCCCCAAGGCAATCATGAAAGCTCTTGGCCTGAAAAACATACGGTTCAGCCAAGCAAGTTATGAGGATAGGATGATAGGAGAACCTGACTATCAGACTATTGCTAAAGACCTTTGTGCCATCAGAGCTGAATGGGTGAGAAAAACAAAAGGGGCTCCAAGAATCTTGAGAAGGGGAGACCTAACACCTGAAGCTAAAGGGTGGTATGCAATAGTTAGGAGATCCATCCTACCCACTGCAAACTCTTCAGAAATAATCCCTAAAAGAGCCATCTTGCTACATTGCATTATGATGGGAGGAGAGATCAAAGTTCATAAACTCATTGCTGAACAGATACAAGAGTTTAGTGAGAAAAGTGACCCTGACTCCTGGCTCCACTTCCCTAGCACCATCATCAGACTATGCATCCAGGCCCAAGTACCACTTGAAGATGCAAGACCTAATTGGCTACATCCTGGAATGGCCATGACTGCTCACAAAATGACTCTTGGCCCAATTGCTCCAAGACATACAAAAAGAAGAAATGAAGAAGAGGAGTAAGTAGGAGACTAAGTTTGGTGTTCACACACCAACTTAAGACTCAGACACTTGCCCATACATAGTTGAGCTAACCACTCAAGTGCTTGAGAAGCAAGCAACTTCATCACTCTTTGCAGAAAAGGAAACAAGGATCTTAGAAAGAACATGAAGCAACAATTAGGAGAAGAAGGAGAAATCAAATTGTTTCCTGGCAACAAAGAGAAAACAAGAAATTTCACAAGGTGGTGTTGTTCCTTGACCATTCTTTAAAAGGCAAACAAAAGCATGCTTGTTCTGGTTTAAACTGTAATTGTTGAATCTTTCTGGAATGTGAAGTTTTTAGTATGAGTGTTGGTTTACTGCTTTGAATAAAGTGAATGCCTAGATGTTTGGATATAACTTCACCTTCTTAAACAAATGCTTGCCATGCTTGTTCTGTTTCCAAAAATAAAAGAAAAGTTTGAACAAAAGTAACTTGGCTCAATTAGTGACAAATCAAGTAGAATTAAGTGGTGGTATGCATGCTTGATTGTTTAGTCAGCTCACTGGAAATTGAGTGTAGAATTATCATTTTTGTGTAGGAGTTGAATACTGTCTATGGATCTTGATGAATAAATGTCTTTGGCCATGAAAAAGAAAGAAAAAGAAGAAGAAAAAGCCACTGAAAAAGGGCAACCAAAAAGCAAAAAATTTGAGAAAATAAGCTAGGCACCAATGGTTTGAACTTCTGAGACAAATGCATGTGGTGTTTATGTATTAAGGATATGCTTGGATGAATAGGTTCTGAGGAGTGTTTCAACACTTGGTAACTTGGGTTAACTAACCCGGGATTATCAACCAAAAGTCCATTATCAAGAGCAACCTAAATACAAAACATTTAGTCACACAAAGAGGTGCTGGGCACCAATGTCTCAAGAAGAAATGTGAACTAAAATGCCTGTAGTGGATATGTGTAGTGCACTGATAAGAAAAAGAAAATGCCAAAGGCTTGTACAACACATGACACTGAGCAAACAAGGAGCAAAGGAGCTCTAAGAAAAAGAAAAACAAAGAAGGGAAAAGTGCCAAGGACATAAGAATAACAAGAGGCCATAGCAGTGTTTGATGGATGCAATGAAAAAGTGATAATCTTACCTGATAAGAATGAAAAAGTGATGTTGCAACTTTCTGCATAAAACCCTTCTGATGAACTTCAAATGCTTGCTAATATAGCCAATGTAATTGCCTTCTGTTTCATACTTTCTTCTCAAATAACTCAGGACTTGCTTAGGGACAAGCAAGTATTAAGTTTGGTGTTGTGATGCCAAGGCATCTTAGGCTAGTTTCACTAGCATTTTTTTGTTAGTTTTAGTTGTTTTATGCATTTTCTTGAGCTTAAAGTAACCAAGAATGGTTAAATGAATAACAAAGCAATGAACCATCCAAACAGTATGATTTTGATGCAAATTCCATGAGTTTTTAGTTATATTAATTGAATGCTATGAATGGAAGATTTCTCATGAAATTTTGCAAGACTTTGATGCAGTTGTTTGGATGATTTCAGGGAAGAAGAGGCTAGGCAAGGAAGCAACAAAATCAATAAAGGAAGCTTGAATATCACATGTGGAGTTTAAGCTCCAATTTAAGCTCCAGTTTAAGCTCCAGTTTAAGCTCCAGTTTAAGCTTAAACTGGAGCTTAAACGCCAAAATCATGAAAGCTGAAAGTGGCGTTTAACCTCCAGTTTAACCTTAAACTGGAAGTTAAACGCCAGAAATGAGAATTGCACCAGGGAGCCATTTCCACGTTTAAGCTCCAGTTTAACCTTAAACTGGAGCTTAAACGTGTTCGACCAAATTCTCCTCCAGGGTTGCTTTCTTCATTTCCACGTTTAAGCTTCAGTTTAACCTTAAACTGAAGCTTAAACGTGTTCGACCAAATTCTCCTCCAGGATTGCTTTCTTCATTTCCACGTTTAAGCTTCAGTTTAACCTTAAACTGAAGCTTAAACGTGTTCGACAATTCCACACTCCAGGGTTGCCTTTTTCCATTTCCACGTTTAAGCTTCAGTTTAACCTTAAACTGAAGCTTAAACGTGTTCGACTACTTTACCCTCCATGGTTGCTTTCTTCCATTTCCACGTTTAAGCTTCAGTTTAACCTTAAACTGAAGCTTAAACGTGCTTGAATTATACCACCTCCAGGAGTGTCCAATGTTTAAGTTGCAGTTTAAGCTTAAACTGCAACTTAAACGCCACTATTTGAAAAGGTTTCTGGGCCAAAGATATTGCAGTTTAAGTTAGCATTTGAGCACAAACATTAACTTAAACGTACTCTGGTATGAAACCCAATTGAATATCATGGTTTATGGGATTGGGCCTGAAGAATTGATGAGTCTGGAATTTCAATTTGTTGAGTCATGTGTCATTACTTGATTATCACTAAGTTGGCTCAATGAATGTTACAGAATTGGATCAGCAGCCTCATCAGGATTATGGATCATAAACCCAAAGCAAAAGGAAATCAGGGAAAGGCCTCAAAGCCCAAGAAACACAACAGAAGCTCAATTTAGAAAGTGTATAAATAGGATAGAATTTAAGTTAGAAAGGAGAACTTTTGGGGGATCATTTTTTTTAGTTTTCATACTTTTTGTAATTGAATTCAGAGCTATGACTCACTAAACCCCCTTTCATTGGGTTAGGGAGCTCTATTGTAATTCAATGAATCAATAATAGTTTTTATCTTCTTCTTCAATCTTTTCTCTTGAATCTTTGTTAGAAAGCTTCTCGATCTAATTCCATTGGTTAGTTGTCTTGGGAAAGAAACTATCCATAATTGAAATCCTTCGGAACCTTGGGAAAGGAATGAAGGATTCATGCTAGAGAAGCTTTCTCACAGTGAATTGGATTGGGGTTTGGATGGATATTGTGACATGTAATCCTACCAAATTGTGGTTCATGAAACTGTGTGGTATAATCAGTGATCGAGCATCATCTCTTCTTATGAACATTTAAACCAAGGGATTGGGAATTTGTTTGTTTTTAGAGAGAATTGGTGAGCCAAGGGATTGGGATCCAATCATATAAGATTGCCAAGCAAAATTCAATGAACGCATTGGTTGAGGAAGGGATAAAAATGTTTTGATTCGGAGATCTCAATATCTCCTGAAACCCAATGAATTCCCCATTTCTGATCTACCACTTTCTCTTTACATTCTGCAATTAAATTCATGCAATCACCCCGATCCCTTTTTAATTTCAGCAATTTAGCTTCTCGCTCTTTAATTCATGCAATTTAAGATTCCGCAATTTCAATTTCTTGCCATTTACGTTCCCCGCCAATTTTACATTCCGCAATTCTCATCTAAATCTTGATTCCGCTCAACTAGAACACACTTCTAATCCGAATTGCTCACTCAACCAATCCTTGTGGGATTCGACCTCACTCTATTGTGAGTTTTTACTTGACGATAACCGGTGCACTTGCCGGAAGGAATTTTTGCCGATCGTGCAATTTCCTAAAATCGTAGCATCAACTGACAACCACTTCCGTTCTACCTTAGACTGGGCGCATATCTCTTGGATTCCTTGATCAGAATCTTCGTGGTATAAGCTAGAATTGATGGCAGCATTCATGGGAATCTGGAAAGTCTAACCTTGTCTGTGGTGTTCCGAGTAGGATTCCGGGATTGAATGACTGTGACGAGCTTCAAACTCCTGAAGGCTGGGCATTAGTGACAGACGCAAAAGAATCACTGGATTCTATTCCAACCTGATTGAGAACCGACAGATGATTAGCCGTGCTGTGACAAAGCATTTGGACCTTTTTCACTGAGAGGATGGGATGTAGCCATTGACAATGGTGATGCCCTACATACAGCTTGCCATGGAAAGGAATAAGAAGGATTGAATGGATGCAGTAGGAAAGCAGAGATTCAGAAGGAACATAGCATCTCCATATACCTATCTGAAATTCCCACCATTGAATTACATGAGTAACTCTATCTTTATTTTCTGTTTATTTACTATTATTTGATTTTTGAAATTCCATAATCAATTATTATCCGCCTGACTGGGATTTACAAGATGACCATAGCTTGCTTCATACCAACAATCTCTGTGGGATCGACCCTTACTCACGTAAGGTATTACTTGGACGACCCGTACACTTGCTGGTTAGTTGTGCGGAGTTGTGACAAAGTGTAATTCATGTTTAAGAGCACCAAGTCTTTGGAGCCATTGTTGATGATCACAATTTCGTCCACCACGCATCCTGCGTACGCATCAGCTTTCTGCATACGTAGAACCTCTGGGCAGAGCCTAATGGCTACGTCACGAGCATGTCTGCGTACGGGAGCTATGTAGAGTAGGTAAAAAGTTGTTAAGTCCGAAAATTCAATTTTTCATACCTAACTTTGAATGCACATAACTTTTTCATTAAAACCATTTCTATTCTATTTTTCAAATGTTACGAACTTCACGGACCCAACTTTCATTCCAACAGAAGTTTCATCAAACTTAGAGATCTAGAAGCCGAGTTATGCCTCGTCGAAGTTGGTCAAAAATTAGATTTTTCAAAAACTACAAAACCTCAAATTTCCAAAACATTCCATTTTCAAATCCTTACCAATTTGCATCGAAATCAACCCTATCCACATACACCTAAGTTCCAGCCATTCCATAACCTTTTCAACACAAAATCTAACCATTAATTCAATATATTCCAGCCTAATTTTTTTTTATCAAACTCAATTAATTCATCATCAAACATCAAATCCCAATAATTCACATCAAACTCCACATTTTATGCTCATAACATAATTCATGAACCCAGCCATCTAATTCAACACCCATTTACATCAAGTTCAACAATTATCATCATTATTTACTAAACATAACAATTCATATATTCATCTTATCCTATAGTCAACTAGTCTAAGTTTTCATGATACATCATATTTTAACTATGAGAAACTAAAAGCATACCTTGGCCGATTCCTCCCTAAGCTCAAAACCACCAAAATTCAAGTTTCAAGATTTCCAATCAACTCTAATAAATTTCAGCCACCAAAGCTTTATTCCAAGGGCTCCAATTTGCCATCTCAACACAATTTCAATCTAATCAATAAAATTCATCAAATTAATACTAAGGTTTACAAAATTGGACAAACTACAAGAGTTTAAAATTTTCTTACCTTATCCATTGAAGATTGGACAAAAATCCAACAATTATCAAATATTAGTATCATATTTATAGAAATTAAATGTAATATAGAAATTAATTATTGCAATATCAATTTACCACTATGAACGTTAGTATCATATTTATAGCAATTAGAATTATAAATTTATGTTTAGTTTTTTATATAATTATAATTAAGATATTTTTAAATTAGTATAATTATGCATTATTCATTAAATGCAAATTGTAATATAATTCTAATAAAGATATTTTATAAAATAATTTTAGAAGAGAGAATAGTGTTTTTATTTTGAAAAGAAAATAAATTCTTGAGAAATTGACACCTTACTTTCATTAGTTGGGGGAAAATCTAATTTTAGTATATTAAGTAGATTATTTGATATAATTATAATAAAGATATTTTTCTAAAAATAATTTTAGAAGAGAGAATAGTGCTTTCATTACATGAGAATAGTACTTTCTAAAAATAAAGATATTTTCTTAAATTAGTATAATCATGCATTATTCATTAAATGCTAATTGTAATATAATTATAATAAAGATATTTTTCTAAAAATAATTTTAGAAGAGAGGATAGTGATTTCATTACATGAGAATAGTACTTTCTAAAAATAAAGATATTTTCCTAAACTAGTATAATTATGCATTATTACTTAAATTCTAATTATAGTATAATTATAATAAAGATATTTTTATAAAATAAACGTAGAAGAGAAAATAGGACATCATTTTGGCAGAAAAATAAATTTATGATGAATTGACACTTCACTTCTATTAGCCGAAGGAAAACCCAATTTTAGTATATTAAGTAGATAAGTGATTGAATGTACATTTTTTCGTTTTTATCAATAACTCTATATTGTTCTAATTTAAAATTTTAAATATATCTAAATTAATTTGGGCTGGTTAAAGATGTTTAAATTCAAATTAATTCAAATAAAACTACTAATTCAATATATCTAAACTAATTTGGGTTGGTTAAAGATGTTTAAATTCAAACTAATTCAAATAAAACTACTAATTCAACTCAATCTAAATCGAAAGTCGATCAAACTACATTAAATCGCATTGATTATGTGATCCAATCCAAATCAAATTATAGAATGTGATATATTATTATTGTTGTAGTATTTAAGATTTTACCTATAATATATTTAATTTATTTATATATTATTATTATTTTGTGAGTATTTTGTGAATGTAAAAATGAAATTTACTAATTTATTTATTTTATTAACTTAAAATTATTTCTATTTTTTAATAATAAAATTTTAAAATTTTATTCTTTAAGCATTGAGTAAACTTATCCAATCCAAATTACAATACTTTATATTGAATTGAATTGGATTTAAAAATAAAATCAAATTTGTCTAATTTAAATCACAACAAATTATATACTTTGGGTCTGATTGATTTTTCTTTAAAATTGGTCTAAATTGCACATTAAATATTCCTATTATTGATTATCTAAGACTAAGTCCATTCTGAGCTAACTCTAATTTTGTTCACTAATATTTTTGCTTTTTTTCGTCATATAGGTTGAATAAACTTCAATTTTAAATAGTATAACATCAAAAATTCATCATTACTAGACACTCATAACATTTATAAGTGTTTCTAACTTTCTATCTACTACTTGGTGTCAACCAAATTTTGAATCTGGATGTAGCTAATTTTTTTTTTTTTTTTGGTCAAGCACCCTTAGACCTCTTTCCTTTTCTAATAGATTTCAAATATCAACTTTTTAGATATGGCTTGAATTTAAAAAATCAACAAAAATTTAGGATTTGGATACTTTTGTCATACGGAATCCATCTTTCATGGGTACAGCGTTAATTTCCTTAGTTTATGGGTACTTTTATCAGCATTCGTAAACTTTATGGATACTTTTGGTAGTTTTTCCTTTTCTAATAGATTTCAAATATCAACTTTTTAGATATGGCTTGAATTTGAACCTGGACATAGCTGTTCACGGGGCAAATGAGTTGCTCGACAACACTAGTATTTGACTATTTGGATTTACAATTTTTTGGTATTATGTTATACTATTCTTTTTGTTTACTAACATTTTGTGGCCGAAAAACAAAACACCACAACTTAACAGGTAGATACATGGGCTGGACTAAATTAATGTGGTTTCTATTTAGTGAAGTGGCTTAATGGTGTATGGAAAATAGATAGTGGTCTGTCCAAAAAATTAGTGGCCCGTTGAAGAAGCCAGCAATGGAGGAGGGGGAAGATTTCAGCGAGCGCGAGAGGGAAGAGGGGTTCAATGTCGGGTCGGGTTTTTTGGTTGAGAATGGGTTTCTTTTTTGTTTGGGTTTGGGCCCGGTTGTTGGTTCAGTTCCTGACCAAAAAACAGAAAAAAGAATATAGATAGCTTCTCCGATTAGGGTTTTTATTTTTTAAGCAGAGGACGGACATTGAGCAGCCAAACCACCAGCAGCAACAGCCATGGTCCTCAAGTACGTTCCCTCTATCTTCTTCTTCTTCTTCTTCTCCGATTAGATCCTTTTCACTGATCTATAATCTATGTGTATAGTTCTATCTTCTGTGATGGATGAGCTTCTCCGAGCTCAAAAATTATTATTTTAACACAGTAGGAGCGAGAGAACGACTTATATTTATTATGAATTTGCGCCATCTTTTTTCTCTTGGCTGATATGTATACTTCTTTGCAATAATGTAAAAAAGTACCTGCGATGGTTAGATTTTTTAGAGATTGCTTTTTGGTTCTTGCTAGGACTTTCAATTTCTTTTCAAAACTTTAAGAAATGGTTTTAGTAGGTGTTGCGAAATTGCCTTGAGTTTTCAAACTTCGAAAGATATCTATTTGTTTAAACTGCTCAAAATAGCTGGTGTTTAACATTTTATTTTAGTAAAAGAGTAACCATTTTGAGTATTTTAGTTTCAATATGCTTATTGATATTAAATACTTGTTATTGTCATATTAGGACGGAACTTTGCCGCTTTAGTGGCGCCAAGATCTACCCGGGGAAGGGCGTCAGATTCGTTCGTGGTGATTCTCAGGTGATTTTGTGATTCTGATTTAATCTTGTTGCTATATGTTGCTGCTTTATTTAGCTGAATGTGCTGTTCTTTATGATGTTGATTGAACAGGTCTTTCTGTTTTCAAACTCGAAATGCAAAAGGTATTTCCACAATCGTTTGAAGCCATCAAAGCTCACATGGACTGCCATGTATAGGAAGCAACACAAAAAGGTGGTTGTCTAATTTGATGCAAACGATTAAATGAACATCCAAGATGAACTTGTAATCCGGAATCATAATTAATGAACCTCCTTAGAAGCATCTGTGCTTTTTGTGATGTATAGGACATTGCTCAAGAAGCTGTGAAGAAGAAGCGTCGTGCTACCAGGAAGCCATACTCTAGGTCAATTGTTGGTGCTACCTTGGAAGTTATCCAGAAGAGAAGAACCGAGAAGCCTGAAGTTAGAGATGCAGCAAGGGAAGCTGCTCTTCGGTGTGTAATCGGTCACTCTTTCTCCCTCTGTGCTCTAGTATGCCCACTGACATTAATCTTATATGATATCTATTTCAATGATGCTATGCAGTGAAATTAAAGAGAGGATCAAGAAGACAAAAGATGAGAAAAAGGCTATGAAGGCAGAGGTATCGGCTAAGCAACAAAAGGCACAGGGCAAAGGCCATGTTACAAAGGTTGCTGCACCGAAAGGTCCCAAACTTGGTGGAGGAGGTGGCAAACGCTGAGTTTCTAGTTTTGTACCTTTTTGGATACCGTTTAAATAGAGTTGTTTTGAAGCTTCTGTAGTGATACTGTATTTGCTTTCTTCATTAATCGTTTCTTATCATACTATTTGATCAAACGTAATCTTGAAACTTGAGTAACTTGTTATTGAGTGGATTACCCCACCCATTATATCGTTATGTTATACTCGAAACAACCTCTATTTGTTATTTTTCTTTAAATTTAAGTTTGGTTATTGCATATTTGCTCTGTATTTTAAGGTTTGTTCTATTTTTATCGCTTACTGTTGCGGTCATAGCTATGGGTTTACGGATTATTACGCTATGTCAGACCCAAGGTTATTATTGCTTTAGACTGTAGCTGAAGACATGGTGGCTAGTCAAATTGAGTAGGTCAACCCAATCAATGTATAAATTTCCAAATGAAATAGTGTTATGTGTTGTCATAAGATCAAATTGGATATGTATTAATATGTGCGGTTAATTTCTATTTCCAATACTGAATGAAGTTAAAAAGCAAATTTCATAAGCTTATAAGTTAAAAAGCAAATTTCAAAGCAAATTTCATACGCTTATAAATAGAGAAACAATCTGAGAAATATAATACACATAAGTAATAAAATATTTTCTTTTCTCTCTTTTACTATAATATTCTTCACTTTATACAGTGCTAATAAACTCTCTCTTTTATCTCTCAGTGATTTTAAGCTATAATATTTATAATATTAGCAAATAGATAAACTACTTATATTATAATGAGATAAGAGCATATTTATATTTTTCTATTTTATATTTATTTCTCTTATTTATTTTACAACAAGTTATCAATACGAGACTTTGATCAAATTTTTAGGAAGACTCAAGCAACAAATTTTTATTATATCGAAACTCTCTCATCTTGAATTCAATACTCTTGATATATCTGGAAACAACTATTTATCATGGATACTAGATGCTGAAATTCATCTTAATTCAATGGATCTTGGAGATACCATTAAGGCTAAAAATAATGCATCCAAAAAAGGATAAAGCCAAAGCCATGATTTTCCTTCGTCGTCATTGATGCGAGCGAAACCGTCAGTTAAGAATCTCTTCTCGGTGAAAGAAAGATAACCTCGTTGCAAGTATAGTTCTCAACCAACAAGTAATGCTCGATCAAAATTTACAATTTCTAATTAAAACCGAGAGTAGTTAAACTTCGGGTCGTTCTCCCTAGGAATACAATCGAGATGTTGCTCTTTCAGTTGATAGAAAAAAAAAAGAAAAGGCTTTTTTTTGCAAAATCGAAGAACAAAAGATTAAAAGAACTAAGGAATGCTCAAAATTGGAAATTAATGCAAGTGAAAAGAGAACAAGATCAAAACTAGTGAAAGTGCTATAAATGCATAAAGAAGCCTTGACTTGAGAATTTAGGATCCAAGGAATCCTATCATTGTCATAACCACAACTATGGTGATTATCATGAGTTAGTCCTGCTTAGTTAACCCCAACCATCGAGGAGTAAGTCAAGCAAGCATAATTGACCTTAATCCATAGGTCCTAACCAACTTACCAAACTAGTTGATAAAAGACTAGCTTTAATGGAAACAAGAGTCAACTAACTCCCCAAGAATCACCACTAAATGTCGGACATTATGACTCTAGTATCCTAAGAACTCAAATCTCAAACCAAGGTGTGAAAATCTACTCAAAATCTAAGGTTGGCATTTTTACAAACACCTTGTGTGCATAAAAGTAAAGCATGGAAAATTGCAAGGAAAATTAGGAAACTATAACCAACTATCAACAAAACCAAACATAAACAAGCAATCAAACAAAAAGGAAGCATGAAACATAAAATTCATTTATCAAAACTTCTAGAAACACAAAATTGCAATATGAACAAAGTAACTTGAACCAAAAGGAAATGAAAGTAAAAGTGCTTAAATTAAAGAGGAAATTGAGTATTTACAATTAAAGAAGCAAAATCCAAAATCAAAGCTTGCTATAAAATGCTACATGAAAACTACATAAACCCTAGGAGAGCTTTCTACTCTACACTACTCCTACTCCTAATACTATGAAAAACTATGTAAAAATTATGTCTAAGTCCTCATGTATATCCCCCTTTGATATGTGTTGAATTCGACTTCATATAGCACTCCAAAATAACATTCCAACCTTCCAAAATGGGCCAAGAGGCCTCCAAATTTGCGCAGTACATGTTTCATTAATGCAATCACGTGCAGGAACCTGTGCGGACGCACAGATGTGTGCGTCCACACACTTGGCTGAAAGTTGACCTGTGCGTACGCACAGGTGCTTGTGCGCACGCACACATGAAAATTCAGCCTTGTGCGTACACACGCGGGGTTGTGCACACGCACACTTTGCTCTGTGTATTTTTCCTTATTTTCTTCATGTTTCTCCTTTGTACATGCTTCCTTCCACTTTTGGCCACCCATTCTTGCCTCTAAGGCCTGAAATCGCTCACAAAACATATCACGGCATCGAATGGCATGCAAGTGGAATTAAAATTCATTAATCTAAGCATAAAAACGCATGTTTTCACATTTAAGTTTAAATTAGGGATCAAACACAAAAGTATGCTATTTTGGTGCTTAAGTGTGAGTTCATGTGCTAGAATCCATTCAAATCAAGCCAAAATATATCGAAAAATATGGACTCATCAGTCATCTTGATGAAGGATTGAAAAAAGAATATCTCACATTAAAAGATCCTGCAAATCTTTCGAAAGACATTGAAGAAAGGTACAATCATAAAAAAACGGAGATACTTCCTCAAGCACGATATGAATGGATGCACTTGCGATTTTAAATTCATAAATGAATATAATTCTGCAATGTTTCGAATCACCTCACGAATGAAATTATGTGGGGAAAAGATAATTGACAATGATATGTTTGAGAATACTTTCTCAACATTCCATGCCTCGAATGTGCTCTTGCAGCAGCAGTATCTTGAAAAAGGGTTTAAAAAATATTCTGAGTTAAAGAATGTGCTTTTATAGAATTATGAAGCACACCCAGCTAGCACTGCCCCATTTCCTGAAGTAAATGCTACAAATTACCCCCAGAAGAGGTAAATGGCAAGCTTTTAATATCAAGAAAAATTATGGAAGGAATAAGAATTATGTTCAAAAGAGAGGATCTCACCAGAAGTGGGATAAAGAAAGAAATATTATGCAAAATAAATCAACAGAGGATAAGTGTTTCCGTTGTGGTGGAAAGGGCCATTGCTCACGTACCTGTCATACCCCAAAGCACCTAGTCGAACTTTACCAAGCATCGTTGAAAAAGGATGACAAAGGAAAGGAAACAAATTTTGTTTCAAATGATGCTGAAAATTCCACCACTCATTATGATGTATCTGATTTCTTTGAGGATCCTGAAGGAAATATTGGTCATTTGATCAATGATGGAATAGTTTAAAATGTGAGATTGTTAAGTATTCATGTAAATAAATAATGTAAAGAACTTATTATTAAGTTTTATTTTCTATGTATTTAAGTTTCAAATATGATGTATGTAAATAATGAAATATTAATGTTATGAATTTTGAAATCATTAAATGTGTCATGTTTTAAAATCAAATTTTAGTACATGACATTATTTTTATGTACAGTATTTCTTAAAAAAAATAATTTTGATCAAGTATTCAATTTAACTGTGCATACTACTCATTTTATTATTATTTGTCTTTGAGGAAAATGGCAAAGATATATAATGAAGATGTATGCCTTGCGGATAGTACAAGTTCGCACACTATTCTCAAAAGTGATATATATTTTACCCACCTGGTGCCAAAAGAAGAATGTGTTAATACTATTATTGGCTCAGGCAATGTGATAGAAGGCTCCAGAAGAGCTATAATTTTGTTTCCTCGAGGAACAAAATTTATAATAAATAATGCACTATTATCTACCAAGTCTCTGAGGAACATGTTGAGTTTTAAAGATATTTTCCAAAATGGATATAATATTGAAATAATGAGTGAGGGAAATCATGAGTATTTATGTATCACAACTCATGATTCAAATAAAAAGGTTATATTAGAAAAGTTGCCCTCACTTTCATCTGGGTTATATTATACCAAGATTAGTGCAATTGAATCACATGCCACTATAAACCAGAAGTTTACTAGCCCAAATGAATTCATAACTTGGCACGACCGATTGGGTCATCTGGGAACAACCATGATGAGGAGAATTATTGAAAACTCCCATGGACATTCACTAAGGAACCAGAAGATTCTTAAATCTAGTGAATTTTGTTGTGTTGCATGTTCTCAGGGAAAGTTAATTTTAAGGCCATCACCAGTAAAGATTAGATTTGAGTCCCATGAATTCCTAGAAAGGATTCAAGGTGATATATGTGGACCTATTCATCTACCATGTGGATCTTTTAGATATTTTATGGTCGTGATAGACGCATCTTCAAGATGGTCACATGTGTGCTTATTGTCTTCTCGCAACTTGGCGTTGCAAGATTACTGGCTCAAATTATTTAATTAAAAGCACAATTTCCAGAAAATCCAATCAAAGCAATTCGTCTTGATAATGCTAGTGAATTTACTTTTCAAGCTTTTGATGCTTATTGTATGGCTAATGGAATAAGTGTTGAACATCGAGTAGCTTATGTTCACACACAAAATGGGTTAGCAAAATCACTTATTAAGCGCCTCCAATTAATTGCTAGACCCTTACTTATGAGAACGAATCTCTCAACCTCGGTTTGGGGGCATGCTATTTTACATGCCACAACACTTATTCGTTTGAGGCCAACGAGTTATCATCAGTTCTCTCCTATGAAATTAGCTTTTGGCCAGCAGCCAAATGTTTTCCATTTAAGAATATTTGGATGTGTGATATATGTTCCCATTGTACCACCTAATCGCACCAAAATGGGACCCCAAAAAAAATTGGGGATATATGTTGGATATGATTCTCCCTCTATTGTAAGGTATCTTGAGATACAAACTGGAGATGTATTTAAAGCCCGGTTTATGGATTGTCATTTTGATGAATCAAAATTTCCAATATTAGGGGGAGAGAATAAGCTTCCTAAAAAGGAACTTAATTGGAATGCATCATCATTGATGCATTTAGATCCTTGATTAGGGCAATGTGAACTAGAAATTCAAAAGATTATACATTTGCAAAGAATAGCAAATGAATTGCCTGATGCATTTTCTGATACAAAGAGGATAACCAAATCTTATATACTGGCGGAAAATGCCCCAATTCGAATTGATGTCCCAGTAGGACAAGTAGCCACTGAAGTAAATTCATGCCAGAAGCGTGGCAGGCTTGTCGGTTCCAAAGACAAAAATTCTCGAAATAGAAAAGAGGTAAATACGATTCTTGTTGAAAAAGACATAGTAGAGACACCTGCAGTTGTCCAAAATTCTGATATAGTTTTAATGTCAGAAGACGTTCATGTACCTGAAAATTGTGAAAATGATGAGATCTCGATAAATTATGTCTTTACAGGAGAGAAATGGGACCGGAATAAGACAATTGTCAATAAAATATTTGCATATAATATGGCATTAAATATCATGCATGAAAATAAGGATCTTGAGCCAAGATCAGTCGAAGAATGTTGACAAAGGAATGATTGGCCAAAATGGAAAAAAGTCATGAAGGCTTAATTAGACTCACTTGCAAAACGTGAAGTCTTTGGACCTGTAGTCCGTACAACAGAAGATGTAAAACCTGTTGGATATAAGTGGGTATTTGTGAGAAAACGAAATGAGAAAAATGAAGTTGTGTGCTATAAAGCCCGACTTGTGGCACAAGATTTTTCACAAAGGTCCGGTATAGATTATGAAGAAACGTATTCTCCTGTAGTGGATGCAATAACATTATGTTATTTGGTCAGTTTATCTACTTATCATAAACTGCATATGCATTTTATGGATGTGGTAACAGCCTATTTATACGGCTCATTAGATCGGGATATCTATATGAAAGTCCCTAAAGGACTAAAGATATCTAAACCATTCAATGAATATTCGCAAGGGTTATACTCAGTCAAATTGCAAAGATCTTTATATGGTCTAAAGCAATCTGGACGAATGTGGTATAATCGTCTTACTGAGTATCTGGCCAAAAATGGATTCAAGAATGATGATATCTGTCCATGTGTTTTCATAAAGAAATCTACATCTGGGTTCATTATAATTGCTGTGTACGTTGATGATTTAAATATTATTGTAACTCCTGAAGAGATTCCAACAATTATAAAAACTCTAAAAGAAGAGTTTGAGATGAAAGATCTTCAAAAGACTAAATTTTGTCTCGGCCTGCAGATCAAGCATACAAAAAATGGGATCTTTATTCATCAAACAACATACACAGAAAAGATCTTAAAGAGATTTTATATGGATAAGTCACATCCATTAAGTATTCTAATGATTGTAAGATCTTTAGATGTGGAAAAGGATCAATTCTATCCTAAAGAAGAGAATGAAGATATCCTTGGTCCTGAAGTACCATATCTTTGTGCCATTGGAGCGCTAATGTATCTTGCTAATAATACACGACCCGATATATCATTTACTGTGAACTTACTAGCAAGGTATAGTTCCTCTCCAACCAGAAGACATTGGAGTGGAATCAAGCAAATCTTTCGATATCTTCATGGAACGGTTGATACGGGATTATTTTATCCCTATGGATCCAAGTCACAACTAGTTGGCTATGCAGATGCCAGATACTTGTCTGATCCATATAAAGGGAGATCTCAAATAGGATACCTATTTACATATGGTGGTACAGCTATATCATGGAGGTCCACAAAACAGACGATAGCAGCAACCTCCTCTAATCATGCTGAAATACTAGCGATACATGAAGCAAGTCGCGAATGTTTTTGGCTCAGGAGTTTGATCCAATATATCCTATCATCATGTGGACTGATTGATCACAAGATAGCTCCAACTGTCCTGTTTGAAGATAATACAGCATGCATTGCTAAATTTAAGGGTGGATACATCAAAGGTGATAAAACAAAGTATATTTCTCCCGAATTCTTCTTCACTCATGATCTTCAAAATCAAGGGACAATTGATGTCCAATAGATCCGCTCAAGTGACAATCTGGCAGATTTATTCACAAAGTCACTCCCAAAATCCTCCTTTGAAAGATTGGTACATGAGATTGGGATGCTCCGATTTCAAGACATTAAATGATGTCGACAAGAGGGGGAGACTATACTCTTTTTTCCTTGGTCAGGTTTTTTCTTATTGGATTTTTCTTGACAAGGTTTTTAATGAGACAGTTCCCATCACAAAGGATATTGTACTCTTTTTCCTTCACTAAGGTTTTTTTTTCCTACTGGATTTTTCTTTAGTAAGGTTTTAATGAGGCATAATCCTAAATGGGCATCCAAGGGGGAGTGTTGTGATAAGATCAAAATGGATGCCCATTAATATGGGCGGTTGATTTTTATTTCCAATACTGAATGAAGTTGAAAAGCAAACTTCATACGCACTACAACATTTTGGGTCTATGGCCACGGTTTTTTTTGTCACGATAAAAAACCGTGACCATAGACCCTCTATGGTCACGTTTTTTAGGGTGACAAAAAAAAAGCTATGGTCACTGGTGGGCGAAATTGTGATTTATACTTTCACACAACTCGAATAATATTCCTCGGTAATGGCTCCAAAAACTTGGTGCACAATACCATGGTCTAAAATCAACTTCACAGTCTCGCTCAACTAACCAGCAAGTGCACTGGGTCGTCCAAGTAATACCTTACGTGAGTAAGGGTCGATCCCACGGAGATTGTTGGTATGAAGCAAGCTATGGTCACCTTGTAAATCTCAGTCAGGCAGATTAAATTTATTTATGGTTTCGAAAATAGAAATAATAAAATAGAAATACTAAAAGGGATAGAATACTTATGCAGATTCATTGGTGGGAATTTCAGATAAGCGAATGGAGATACTGTATGGCTCAAGGACGCCTGCTCTCCTACTGCTTCAACTCAATCCTTCTTATTCCTTTCCATGACAAGCTGTATATAGGGGTTCACCGTTCGACGATGGCTACTTTCAATCCTCTCGGGAAAATGGTCCTCTGCGGCTGTCACTCGCATGGCTAATCGTCTGGAGGCATCACCTGGCCGAAGGCTACATCCCATCCTCGCAGTGAAAACTACGCTCACGTGCTCTGTCACAGCACGGCTAATCACTGGTTGGTTCCTGCGCCTACTGGAATAGAATCCCTTGATTCTTTTGCGTTTGTCATCACGCCCAGCACTTGCAAGTCTGAAGCACGTCACAGTCATTCATTACCGGAATCCTACTTGGAATACCACAGACAAGGTTAGACTTTCTGGATTCCCAGGATCCTACTCGGAATACCATAGACAAGGTGAGACTTTCCGGATCCTCATAAATGCCGCCATCTATCTAGCTTATACCACGAAGATTCTGTTGGGGAATCTAAGAGATATGCGCCCGGCCTAGAGTAGAACGGAAGTGGTTGTCAATCACGCGCGTTCATAGGTGAGAATGATGATGAGTGTCACGGATCATCACATTCATCAAGTTGAAGTGCAACGTATATCTTGGAATAGGAATAAATAGAATTGAATAGGATATCATCTTAATGGCATTGAAACTTGAGGTACAGCAGAGTTCCACACCCTTAATCTATGATGTGTAGAAACTCCACCGTTGAAAATACATAAGTGAAAGGTTCAGGCATGGCCGAGAGGCCAGCCCCCAAGGTCTAAGGACTAGGCGTCCAGAGATCTGATCCTAAGATCTAAAGTGATCAAAAGATGTCAAATACATTAGTTAAATGTTCTATTTATAATAAACTAGCTCCTAGGGTTTACATGAGTAAGTAATTGATGCATAAATCCACTTCTGGGGCCCACTTGGTGTATGTTTGGGCTGAGCTTGATCAATCCACGAGCTGAGGCTTCTCTTGGAGTTGAACTCCGAGTTATGACGTGTTTTGGGCGTTCAACTCCGGATCATGACGTTTTTCTGGCGTTTTACTCCAGACAGCAGCATGTACTTGGCGTTCAACGCCAAGTTACGTCGTCATTTTCCGAATGAAGTATGGACTATTATATATTGCTGGAAAGCCCTGGATGTCTACTTTTCAACGCCGTTGAGAGCGCGCCAATTGGAGTTCTGTAGCTCCAGAAAATCCATTTCGAGTGCAGGGAGGTCAGAATCCAACAGCATCAGCAGTCCTTTTGTCAGCCTTTTTCAGAGTTTTGCTCAAATCCCTCAATTTCAGCCAGAATTTACCTGAAATCACAGAAAAACACACAAACTCATAGTAAAGTCCAGAAATGTGAATTTAACATAAAAACTAATGAAAACATCCCTAAAAGTAGCTTGAACTTGCTAAAAACTACCTAAAAACAATGCCAAAAAGCGTATAAATTATCCGCTCATCAGTCACGGTTTTTTTGGAAAGGGTGACCATAGAGTACCTATGGTCACGGTTTTTTAAAAAAGGGTGGCCTAAAAGGGTCTATGGTCACGGTTTTGAGGGGTGACCTAAAGGGGTCTATGGTCACGGTTTTTTACAGTGACCAAAAAGGGTCTATGGTCATGGTTTTTCAAAAAAGAGTGACCTAAAAAGGTCTATGGTCACGGTTTTGGAGGGTGACCTAAAGGGGTCTATGGTCACAGTTTTGGGAGGTGGCCTAAATGAGTCTATGGTCACAATTTTGGGGATGACCTAAAGGGGTCTATGATCACGGTTTTTTATAGTGAGAAAAAAGGGGCTATGGTCATGGTTTTTCAAAAAAGGATGACCTAAAAGGGTCTATGGTCACGGTTTTGGGGGGTGACCTAAAGGGGTCTATGGTCACAATTTTGGGGGTGGCCTAAAAGGGTCTATGGTCACGGTTTTGGGGAGTGGCCTAAAGGTGTCTATGGTCACGGTTTTTCACAGTGACCAAAAAGCGGCTATGGTCACGGTTTTTCAAAAAAGAGTGACCTAAAAGGGTTTATGGTCACGGTTTTAGGGGGTGACCCAAAGGGGCCTATGGTCATGGTTTTGGGGGTGGCCTAAAAGAGTCTATGGTCACGGTTTTGGGGCATGACTTAAAGGAGCCTATGGTCACAGTTTTGGGGGTGGTTTAAAAGCGTCTATGGTCACGGTTTTGGGGATGACCTAAAGGTGTCTATGGTCACGGTTTTTTACAGTGACAAAAAAGGATCTATGGTCACGGTTTTTTAGAAGGGTGGCCTAAAAGGATCTATGGTCACGGTTTTGGGGTGACCTAAAGGCATCTATGGCCACGATTTTTTACAGTAACCACAAAGGATGTATGGTCACGGTTTTTTGGGGTGGCCTAAAAGGGTTTATGGTCACGGTTTTGGGGGTGACCAAAAGGGGTCTATGGTCACAGTTTTAATAATTTAAGTTTTAATTAATTAAGATTTTTATGTATTTTTTATTATTTTAAATATTTTTTCTTTTTAAAATAAAAAATTTTAATAATTAAAAACTAATAATAATTTTATATAATTTACTTTAAATATTGAAATTTTAAATTTAATTTTATAAATATAAAATTAGGTTGAATACTATTAATAATTTTAAATTAAAAAATGATTTAAAACTTATTAAAATGATTGTAGAATATTAAAATGAAAGATTCATGATATCGTAATTAATTTAAATTATTTGAGTGGTTAATTTTGTTCGTGTATTTAAATGCGTAGGATAAATTAATTCTTGGTATGTTAGATAAAATAATACTATAAAAAATAAAAATAAAAGGTTCATTATTACAAAATTTGTAATTTATATAATATATCAATTTTATTATCTTAATTTAAAAAAAATTAAACACTCATTTTCTTATTAGTTTACTATTTTTTTTAGGTAAATTGATATATATATATATATATATATATATATATATATATATATATATATGGTTTTAAAATTACTCTATCCTTAAATTTTATCAAAATATCTATTTATATTTATCCTTATTCCTTTATAAAAATTCTAATTTTACCTTAATTCCCAAATTGGGAAAACCTAACCCTAATTTACCCCTTTCTTCAGCCTCTGAAACACGCAGTCCCACCCCTTTTCTTCCTAAACCTAACACAGAAACGGAAAGAAAAATCAGACAAGGAAAGAAAGGAAATCAGATTGTGATCTAGGAAAGGAGCGAAGGGAGACGCCGTGGCCACGTAGCCGCCATCCCGTCGCCCACACCGTCGCAAGGGAAGACCAGAGCCGAGGCAGAGAGTAGCGCCCAGAGGGAGAGAGGCCGACATCATCGTCGTTCGTACTCGTCGGAGGAAGCTGTCGCAAGCCTCTTCGCTATCATCGTCGTCATCATCCTCGTGAGCTGTAGCGCCGCGCAGTCCAGCCACCGTGACCTTCGCGGAGCCCGCGTCATTACCGCCTTTGATATCATCATCGTCACTGTCACTGGAGGTCTATGAAGAGAGGGAAGACGCCGCAGCCGTGGCACTGTCACGCCGTCACCGCTGTTACTCTGGAGCTTGCCGTCGTCATCGAGCAGGACGAAGATGAGAATGACGCGAGGGAGAGATTGTGCGGGCCTGAGGAGCTGCCACCGTCCTTACCGTTGCTGCCATGGTTGCCAGTGAGTGGTGCACCGCCATAAGAGTTCAAAACAACACCAGCCTTCTTGTTCTGATTCTGATTTTCCTATTCTTGAACCTATAAGCTTTAATACTTACTTTGCTTCCATTTTATTTCTTAGTCTTTTTCTGTTATGAGTAAGGAAAACCTATGTCTCTGTTTAACACTGCTGCTATGCCTTCCCTGCTTGCTGATGGAACTATCATAGGTGATAGTATTAATGATACTAAAGAACGGTTAGAGTTGCTGCTGCTGCTGAGATTAATAAAGAGGAGATCATCACGTTTAAATTCAACGGGTTCAACTAACTAAGGTAGCGGGTTTAATTTAAATGGTTTCAATCTAAGAATGCCTACAAGGTTTATTGAATTACTGTAAATAGGATTAATAGCTGTGAATAATTGATTGTTTATATGAATGTTGGATTGTGGTTGCGATTGTGTTTGGTGTTGTGATTGAATTGATTATAACTAAGTGTGGTAGATGATTGGATTATTGACTGTTGGCTGTTGAAATGGTTGTTTGGTATATTGCTAAGGCTGTGAAAGTGACTCGAAACTAGTTGAGAATTGTGGTTTTGACTGATTATGTATAATTGGTTGAGGCTGAGATAATCATTCAATATATTTGATATTGAATTGAGAATTGTTGAAGAATTAGGACCTAAAAGACTAAACTATTATTAAGAATCTGGTTTTCAAAATAGAATGGTAACTTTGAAGACGACCCAGTAATTTGCTAATGATTGAAATGGTATGAGATTAAAAACTGAGTAAACTTTAACAAGTGTAGTTGTTAGGATTTAAATTTGAAGGTTTCATATTAACTGAAGAATTAGTTATGATTTTTCAAAGTTAAGCTGTGAAATCTGATTTTCTACATTACCTTTAGATAAAAATAGTAACTTTGAAAGGCTGTAACTAATTATGTAATTATCAGAATTGCATGAGACCAAGTCTGGGTTAAACTTGGAAATATAAGGAACTAAACTGGAAAATTTGAGACCTTTTTGTTAAATATACAATTTATGGTGAATTTTTAAAGTTAGATTGTTAAATCTATCTTGCAGCAGAAAAGGTCAAACAGAGCAGCAACTTGTTTGTCTTGCTGCGACTTCTATGAGCTGAGTTTTGGAGTGAAACTAATTTTGTTATAAAATTTGATTAATTTGGTTTATTGTTCTAAAGCTTCAGAATTTTAGGAGTTAAGGATTGAGAGTTGTAAATTTTTGAATATTGGTGGTCAAAGCTGAAAAGAAACAGATTTCCGCAAGATATGCATCAACTTCCAATACTTGTAACTCTTAGAATTGAATAGAAATTGGGTTGCAACCAAAACACACTTGTTTCTGGATGAGCTAGGAGTTCCCAAACCAAAATTTAGCTTAATTGGAGTTTTGTAATAAAAGTTATTCAAATCGAAAGGTACTAAGCTTGTTGGTTTCTAAAACAGATTTTGACTCATTTTTACTTAACTTCCAGGTTATGTAACTTCTTCATTAAAAATGGTATTAACCCAGAACCAATTGAGAAAGAAACCTGGATGAGTGAAGTTGAACTATATTAATTTTTATGGTCATTGGATTTTACTTTGATTTTATATGGAATTTTGAATGTTGTACGCTGCTGCTGTTTTCTGTTTTAAAGACACTGTAGAGCAGTCATGGTTTAACGAGCTTGATCAAAATGTTGTTGCAACAAGTTAATCCTGATATGAGTGCAAGACAAGTGCAAGTAATGATAGAAGCTGGCCAACATCTCCGCCTGATGCAAGTAGTGCACCAAATGATGCGAGGCAAAGCATTCCTCCTTCACTGGGATTGAACCATGTGTCAAAAGATATGGAAGTAAGTACTGTCAAAATTAGTAATTAAATTAATAGTGGCTGATTGCTGTTGATGTTAATTTTATTGTTGATTTTATTGGCCTTAAGCGAATCTACAATAGAATCTAGTTCGTTATCAAATTAAAAATTTCAACCACTATATAAAATAATTGTACTATTTTATCAAATTAAAAAGATGTTACATGGTCATCAAATTGGACATTTGGCTAATTGGCTCCATGAGTATGTATTGAATAGAAGAGTAAGAAACTAATTACGAACTAAGATGCATAACCTACCATTATTTCTTTTCAGAAGGTATGAAAAATAGATAAAGCAATAATAATACATGAAGGTGAAGGGGTAGCAATCAACATTGAATCAGTACTCAGTAATATATAGCAATCAGCATTATTATTATTTTAAATTTGACTTTGTCTATTGATTTCACACTCGATCTGATTTTTCTGTTTTGCTAGTGTTGATTACTTGATTTGTTTGATGGGTTGGAAGCTAATAATAGTATTTTGGTATTACCTTATTTTTTAAGCTTCTATTTTAGTTGTGGTTTTTTCTTTGTGCTGGATTTTTTTCAATTTTAAGCGACTTCAACAGGGAAATTGAAGTTCCACTCTAAAATAGATTAAAAACATAAACATTACCAAATGGCTCAAAATCTTAGCAAATGCTCCTTGTTATTTAGTGTGTACTAGCTATTATATGTGTGAAGTATATATGTTTTTATGATATGTTTTTTTCCTAAGTTGAAAAAAAAATAAATGTAGGTGTTTATGTCTAATGTGACTTTATTTTGCATGTTAATGAAGCAGGTGCTGAGCTTTTAAATGGTAAAGTGGCTGAAACAAAAGTTCTCAAGCGTTGAGAAGAAAGAATAGCAATACCAGAAACAATCTATCCTAACAAAGTCTAAGTTGTATTGCTCTCACACCTGTGAAACAATTCTGTTAATAGTGTCTATTTAGTCATAGTGTATATATCACTGTATAAAACTAAGATTGAGACAAGTGTATTCACTCAACTATATTGATATGTTAGCTGGTTACTTTAATTATATAACTAATCTTAATTGTTGATTATCTTATTTTATTTTTAGATTTATTTTGTAATTATCATCATTTTAGGATGTGATTATGCTTTAAAAAAATTAAATCTCGTAAGCTATGATCACAGAATTTTGTAATTATCTTAATTGTTATGATTTATTTTATTTTGATTATGCTGGTCACGGTTTTGTGGGATGACCATAGATAAGCTATGGTCACAGTTTTAAGGAGGGGTGACCATAGAGGCTATGGTCACGGTGAAAATCGTGGCCATAGATAAAGCTATGATCACGGTTTTAAGTGGGGTGACCATAGAGCTATGGTCACGGCGATAAGGCTATAGTCACAGTTTTAAGGAGGAGTGACCATAAAGTCTATGGTCACGGCCAAAATCGTGACCATAAATAGGGCTATGGTCACGGTTTTAAGGAAGGGTGACCATAGAGGCTATGGTCACGGCTAAAACCGTGACCATAGATATGGCTATGGTCACGGTTTTTATGCGTGACCATAGATTGCCCTATGGTCACGATTAAAAACCGTGGTCTAAAGTGTCAAATTTTGAAAATTGTAACCGTGACCATAGACCTATGGCCACGGCGAAATAGGCCACGGTAAAAAACCGTGACCAAAGGTCCAAAATCGTAACCATAGATCTATGGTCACCCTTTTCACTAGCTATACCGTGACCATAGGCCTTTTTTTTTTTTGTAGTGATGCTTATAAATAGAAAAACAATCTGAGAAATATAACACACACAAGCAATAAAATATTTCCTTCTCTCTCTTTTATTATAATATTCTTCACTTTATACAGTGCTAATAAACTCTCTCTCTTTTTCATCTCTCTGTGATTTTAAGCTATAATATTTATAATATTAGCAAATAAATAAACTAATTATATTATAGTGAGATAAGAGCATATTTATATTTTTTTTATATTTATTTTTCTTCCTTATTTAATTTACAACATGTGAAATATTGAATAATTTTAGGGAAGTTAACTGTGATTTTACTTTTCTTCACTTAACTTAGCAAATAGAATTAAACCCCATTGCATTACGCTATAGAATCTGGGTCTACTACCTTGCACAAGTTTTCTTTTCATTTTTTTTTTCACCAGTTTGGTTGATGAAGGAGTTCATAACATGCAGTTGAAACTTTAGTTGAAGTGGCAAATTATAGTACCTCTTAATACGCTGCACTTAAGTTTAAAATTTGGCGAGATCAAGTAGTTCATAAGAACTCTTTTAAGTGTTATGTCATGTGTGTGTGAATATATAATGTGAATGAGTTTGTGATATTATAATGTCTAGAATTAAATGTAGTCCAATTCATTTAAGAAAAAAAAAAAGGATCATGACATGCACAAGATTGATCCATACTCCATATTTTACAACATCTCATATTGACTGAGATTAAACTAAATCTCAAAATAATAAAGACTTAAATATGATAATGGAACTTAACAATACCGACTGAGATTAACTAATGCATACACTAATTAGCTGTCCGAAAACATTAGGGACAATATGGTGCAACGGCCCATCGAGGCAGTGGAACAGTGTTATGATGATCCTCCACAAGAAAGCAGCTGTAGCCATCTACAATCTGCTGATTATTATTATTATTATTATTATTATTATTATTATTATTATTATCATCAATCATTCCCTTGGATCCATGCAACATCTCTGACGTGCTTTCTACTACTGTTTCTGCCCCAGACATTTCTGTGTAAACACCAGATACATGTGCTCTAAATGCTTGCTCTCTTAGGCTTGCCTTCAACATCATAACCTGCAAGACTTCCAAAACAATAGAAAGATTAAAGACGGTTATTATTCAACAAAAAATAAATTTAAAGAGACAAGAAAAAGATTTAAAAGCAAAAATATTTTACATATTTTTATATCTATCTCATCTTCTAAATAGATTTGTATCTTAGCAATGCCTCTATACCAAATGGGAGATAGTGCCGTGAAATCAAAGATCTACTACTACCTCTTCTTGAAGCTTGTGCTTCTCATTGGAGATGTGATCAAATTCGTGTTTAAGGGCAAAGTACAAGTGCTCAAGCTGCTTGGCCTTCCACCTTGTTCGCCTATTCTGGAACCAAACCGCGATTTGGCGAGGCTGGAGGCCAAGCTCCCTGGAAAGCTTTATCTTCCTGTCACTGTCCAACTTTATCTCCTCCTGAAAGCTTCTCTCCAATGACTCAATCTGGCTGCTTGTTAACCGCTTCTTCTTCTCGCGGTGGCCCGCGTACTTTACTTCCGCCATTGCATGAAGCGACTCTTGTGGTGTCTCCACCAATGCTGCTTGTTTCACTTCACTTCCTGAACCAGACAATAATGTAATTAAGATGGTCTTGTTGCTTAATCAACAAACATCCTCACATGAAGACTGTTACGGATCCGGCCCACGGACCCCGGACCCATGGCCAAAACCCGAACCCGGCTTATCGGGTCAACACCATCTCGTCTTTCTAGAAGGCCCCGAATCGGCCCTCTAGATCTTCTAACTAACTTTCGAATTCAAACATCTCCCTTATCTTAAACAAATAAGATAAGATAAGATTATCACCATCACCTATAAATAGAGGACCCAGGTCCCTCCAGGTATTCATTCGTCCCACACACCTTATACCTCTTAGATCTATTCTGACTTGAGCGTCGGAGTGTCTTTGCAGGTACCTCCCCTCCGCTCCATCAGGGCCGTCCGACACCCGATCCGACCCGCAGGTTCCCGATCCTCCTCTCAACCCGTATCAGAAGCATTCTGTACATTGGCGCCGTCTGTGGGGACCTGCAACAATCAGACCGGATGGAGGGCATCCTGGAGGATAACCCATCAAGCCAGGACGACTCCCAACCGCGACGTCCGATCTCAGAACACCATGAAGACACAAACCAAGCAAAAATAGCAAGCACCGTCCACCACGCAAACGAGGACGTCACGACGGACCCACAACATCCCGAGAAAGCCAGGGACAAAGCGGCACAAATCATCCAGGATCTCTGTCTCCGAGTCCAAGAACTTGAAGGCAAGCTAAGCGACCGGGAAAAACACAATAACAAGCATGGAAGCCAGGCAACTTCCAGGTCAAGATCCCACCACGGAAGGTCGCCAATCCGGCAGCACAATAGGAGAGATGGTCGCAGCACCTCACGCAACCGCCGACGCGAGAAGTCGCCCGAACGACGATACGACAAGAAACACCATCGCAGCGATTCTCGGGATGTAAACCGTCAGCATGATTCAGACGAAGACCGGAGATACCGAAGCACTAAACGCACGAGAAGCGACCATACTATAATGGGAGCTACGCCCTTCACGGAAGGAATCTTAAGAGCAAAACTCCCCAAAGGTTTCGACAAACCCACCGACATGAAGTACGACGGAACCAAAGACCCTCAAGAGCACCTAACGGCCTTCGAGGCCAGAATGAACTTAGAAGGAGCATCCGACGCAGTCCGATGCAGAGCCTTCCCAGTAACCCTGGCCGGGCCAGCGATCAAATGGTTCAACGCCCTCCCAAACGGATCCATAACTAGCTTCCACGACATCACAAGAAAATTCATGGCCCAGTTCACAACCCGAATCACCAAAGCCAAACACCCTATCAGCCTGTTAGGGGTCACACAAAGGCAAGAAGAATCCACAAGAAATACCTCGACCGCTTCAACGACGAATGCCTAACGGTCGACGGACTCACGGACTCCGTTGCCAGCCTCTGCCTAACTAACGGACTCATGAATGAAGACTTTCGCAAACATCTCACCACCAAACCAGTGTGGACCATGCACGAAATCCAGAACGTCGCCAAAGATTACATCAACGACGAGGAAGTCAGCCAGGTCGTCGCCGCCAACAAACGGCAGCACGCCGCCACCCAACACGGCAACCCGACTCCCCGTCATAACGCACCACCCAAAGAGAACCAACGAGACCACCTTAAATCGACCCACAGACCACCAAGAATAGGAAAATTTTCCAACTACACCCCCCTAACAACATCAATTACTGAGGTATACCACCAAATAGCAGACCGAGGCATCATCCCCAGAGCCCGACCACTCAAGGAAAGGACAGGAGGAAACAAAACCCTCTACTGCGACTATCACCGCGGATACGGCCACAAAACACAAGATTGTTACGATCTCAAAGACGCTCTTGAGCAAGCTATACGAGACGGCAAACTCCCCGAGTTCGTCAAAATCATCAGAGAACCAAGGCGCGCCGACAGAGACAAATCACCAGAAAGAGAAGGACGCAACCCAAGAACCCAAAAACCACCCAGGGAAAACACCGAAGAAGATCCGACCATCATAGTGAACGTCATCACGGGCAAAGACGTACCAAATAAATCAAAACTAACAATGAAAAAAGACCTCAAGATAATGGCCGTCAAAAACCACGACCCAGTAACCATTGCCGACAGCACGATAACCTTCTTACCCGAGGACTGCCAGCACGGCACCTCGGCAGGAGATGCCCCTTCGTCATATCAGCCCGAATCGGAACAGGACTAGTAAGAAGAATACTCGTGGACACGGGTGCCGACTCCAATATCCTCTTCCGAGGAGCCTTCGACAAACTCGGGCTCCGCAACGACAACCTCCAAACGCATCGCCACGGCGTCACGGGCCTCGGAGATAACTTCCTCAAACCAGACGGCTCGGTCACCCTCCCCATCACCATAGGAACAAGCAATCAGAGAAAGACGATCCTATCCGAATTCGTCGTCCTAAAAGACTCCACAGCCTATAACGTCATTCTCGGGAGGAAAACAATTAACGACTTCTCGGCAGTCATCTTCACCAAATACCTCCTCATGAAATTCAAAGCCGATGACGGCACCATCGGAACCATTCACGGAGACCGAGAAGTTGCAGCCGAATGCGACAACAATAGCTTAGCTCTAAGGAAAAAATCCCGGGACGCGGCCGGAATATTCCTTGCCGACCTAGACGCACGGCTTGACGGCCAACCTAGACCGGAACCAGAAGGGGACATGGAAAAACTACAAATAGGGCCAACCAAAGATGAATACACGTTCATCAACAGAAACCTCCCACACGACCTCAAAGAAGAACTCTCTCAACTTTTGAAACAAAACAGAGACCTATTCGCATTCACACCAGCCGACATGCCGGGAATAAGTCCCGATCTAATGTCTCACCATCTGGCAGTAGACCCCCTAGCCAAACCCGTGGCGCAAAGAAGACGGAAAATGTCACCAGACCGAGCCGCCGAGGTCCAAAAACAAGTAAAGGCCCTGCTCGAAGCCAACTTCATCCGAGAACTCCCTTACACGACCTGGCTAGCCAACGTCGTACTAGTTAAAAAGACTAACGGGAAGTGGCGAATGTGCGTTGATTACACAGATCTCAACAAAGCATGTCCGAAAGACGCCTTCCCCCTACCAAACATCGACGGACTAGTAGATGCAGCATCCGGACACCGGTACCTCAGCTTCATGGACGCATACTCCGGCTACAACCAGATCCCGATGCACCGACCAGACGAAGAAAAAACAGCATTCATCACCCCAGACGGAACCTACTGCTATAAAGTAATGCCCTTCGGCCTGAAAAACGCCGGAGCCACCTATCAGCGACTCGTAAACAAGATATTTCGCAACCTAACCGGGAACAAAATAGAAGTCTACATCGATGATATGCTTGCCAAAACGGAATCCGGGGAGCAACTAACCGACGATCTAAAGGTCATAATGAACACCTTGCGAAAGCACCAAATGCGACTCAACCCAACAAAGTGCGCTTTCGGAATGGAAGCAGGAAAATTCCTCGGATTCATGATCACACAACGCGGAGTTGAGGCAAACCCGGAAAAATGCCGTGCCGTCCTGGAGATGACAAGTCCCAAGAACCTCAAAGATATCCAAAAGCTCACCGGACGACTAACCGCACTATCCCGGTTCCTCGGAGCCTCGGCACAAAAGGCAATTCCTTTTTTCAAACTTATGAAAAAAGGGATTCCGTTCAAATGGGAGAAAGAATGCGAAGAAGCTTTCCAACACTTCAAAAAGGTCCTAACAGAACCTCCAATCCTTGCAAAACCTCAAACAGGGGAAACACTATACTTGTACCTCTCCATAACGGAAGAAACAATCGCAGCAGCACTCGTCCGGGAAAACGAGAAAAAGGAACAAAAACCCATATACTTCATAAGCAAGGTGCTACAAGACACGGAAGCCCGTTATTCACGACTAGAAAAACTGGCTTTCGCACTCCTCTCGGCTTCCCGACGACTACGACAATACTTCCAGGCCCACCCCATAACGGTCCGAACCGACCAAACGGTCAAACAAGTATTACAAAAACCCGACCTAGCAGGAAGAATGCTAGCATGGTCCATCGAGCTATCCCAATTCCAGATCAGGTTCGAGCCCCGAAACGCCATCAAAGCACAAGCCTTGGCCGACTTCATCGCCGAAATGACTCCGACGAAGCTGACACCCGAACCATGGAAACTGCACGTCGATGGCTCATCAAACTCCACTCACGGAGGCGCCGGAATCATACTCGAAAACCAAAATGGGATCACAATTGAACAATCAATAAGATACGACTTTCCAGTATCAAACAACCAAGCAGAATACGAAGCCCTTTTGGCAGGCCTAAACCTAGCTCGGGAAGTCGGCGCCAAGATACTCGAGGTTAACACCGATTCCCAGGTGGTATGCTCCCAAATCAACGGGAGCTACCAAACCCGGGACCCCTGCTCCAACAATACCTTAAAAAAGTAAGTGAAACAAAAGAAGGATTCGAAAACGTCTCCATACATCACGTCCCCAGAGAGCGAAATGCCAGGGCGGACCTACTTTCCAAGCTAGCCAGCACGAAATCAGGACACGGCAACAGATCGCTAATCCAGGAGGTCGTGAAATCGCCCTCCGTATCAACAGAAATCAGCGCTCACCTAACATCCTCGAACCGGGAGTCTTGGACATACCCGATCTGGCAATATCTCCGCGACGGAATCCTACCACCAGATCCGAAAGAGGAAAGGCGAATAAAAAGGGAAGCCGCCAATTACACCATCATAGCAGGACAACTATACAAGCGCGGATTCTCGCAGCCCCTACTTAAATGTATCGAGCCCGGGGACACGGAGTACATACTCCGCGAGATCCACGAAGGCTGCTGCGGTCACCACATCGGAGGGAAAACGCTAGCCCAAAAAATCATCAGGGCCGGCTATTTCTGGCCCACGATCATACGAGATTCCATACAACTAACTAAAAGCTGCGACAAATGCCAAAGGCATGCCAATATCCACCAAGCCGCCCCACAACCACTCAGCGTGATATCGGCAGAACGGCCATTCGGCAGTTGGGGAATCGACCTCGTCGGGCCCTTCCCCACGGCACCCGGCCAACTCAGATACCTTATCGTCGCCATAGACTACTACACCAAATGGGTTGAAGCCGAACCCCTGGCCTCCATCACGGCAACCCAATGCCGGAAATTCGTCTGGCGACAGATCATTACTCGGTTCGGAATTCCCGAAGTCATCATCTCCGACAACGGAACCCAATTCACAGACAGGAAATTCAGAGAACTCTTAGAAGGATTGCACGTATCCCATCGCTTCAGCTCGGTAGAACATCCCCAAACAAACGGACAGGTGGAATCCGCCAACAAAATTATCGTCAAAGGACTTAAGAAACGACTTGACGAAGCCAAGGGATTATGGGCAGACGAGTTGGGATCAGTTCTATGGTCATACCGAACAACACCCCAAACAAGCACGGGAGAAACGCCCTTCCGACTCACATACGGCGTAGAAGCGGTCATCCCAGTAGAAATCGGAGACCCCAGCCCCAGAAAAACGGTTGGAGGTAACGACGAAGAAGCAGAACGAGACCTCATAGACGAAGCAAGAAGCATAGCCCACGTCAAAGAATTAGCACTCAAACAAAGGATCAGCCTAAGGTATAATCACGGCGTCATCCGACGAGAATTCGCGGACAACGACCTCGTCCTACGACGAAACGACATCGGCCTCCCGTCCCCAGGAGAAGGAAAGCTCGCACCCAACTGGGAAGGACCATACAGAGTCAAGGCCGTAATAGGAAAAGGAGCGTATAAACTCGAACGACTAGACGGCAGCGAAATACCAAGAACTTGGAACGCGGCCAACCTACGAAGATACTATACTTAAATAAGTCACTCTTTATTTTTTCTTTTAATCACCCTGTATTTCCCTTTATTTTTTATTGTTTATTGTCTTTTAGAACCTCGGGTACTCTTTCCCTCACGAAGGGTTTTAACGAGGCCCAAACCATTTAAATAAATTTTCTTACAAGTTACTTTCACCTCATCCCCATTACAAACCACTACTGTTCCTCAAAACACGGAACGAAGACACGGCCATCACTGGAGGACTGATCACCCTCCAGGCCGAACACACGGATATCCAAAAAACCGACCAAACGAACGGTTACGATAAAACAAAAAAATTGCAGAAAGGCCCGGACGGCCAAATAAACACCACAAACGGATCATACAAAAGGCCCAGACGGCCGAAAATACTATTGAACGATCCCCAAAAGTCACGGCCCTTGGCCATACCAAAATATTCAGTAACTAACAAGTTCAAAAATAAAATACAAAGAGGAAACTACTCAAATATCTACAATCCGCCCATCCCGGACGGTCTTGAAGGCTCCCGTCACAGACACATCCACACCAGGGGCCAACACCAGAAACTGCGCCTTCATCGTCTCCTCGGTAGCAGCAATGGCATCCCCAGCATCAGCCAACAAAGCCGCTTTCTCCTTCTTCAGGGCTTCGACCTGAGCCTTCAGAGTTTCCGACTCAGCGAGGAGCAAGGCAGCTTGAGAACTTGCATCTGAGGAACGCTTCCGCTCTTCGGCCAGTTGAGAAAGAAGCGAAGTCTCAACACCGGCAAGTCGGAGGATCTCCGCCCCGGCATCCTCTGAAGACTTCGCCGCTTTCTCCTTCGCAGTAATAGCAACCTTGAGCTCCTCCTTCAATTTGGTCACATCAGCCTGAGCTTGCCGAAGCTTCTTCTCCAACAAACCCGCTTGGGCCATCACGGGCTCAGCTTTTCGAACAACCACAGCTGAGCGAAGAAGGGCACGGTAAACCGACTCAGCCTGGAACGAGACGTCACAGCCATCAAAAAACGACTCCGTTCCAGGCATCAAATGCTGATCAATGAAACCCGTGGCGTCGAAACGTCGGTCCATCACACTAGGGATCAAGCCCTCCCCTTCAAAAGTCTCGCTTCCCGGCTCCTCGGCCCTACCCCTCTTCCGAGAAGCCTCAGTACCCGTCAGCACGACCACCTCAGGCGAACCGGGAGGAACCTGTGCTTCAGTAGGCACCTCCGAGGAAACCACCCCCTGAGGAGCAGCCTGAGAATCCACAGCCGGATTCGAAACAGGAGTGGTAGGGGACGACGATCCCTCCTCCCGAACTAACGCGGCCTTCAACCTCGCCAAGGTCGTCAACCCGCTAGCCATCTCAACTGAAAGAAAACCAACAGAAGAATTTAGAAGAGTTACCAAAAAAAAAAAAAAAAAAGGGGAGAAAGGAACACACCAATATAAGTCCGACAAGCCTCGGGATCCCCCATGACGTCCCGAGGATTCAACGGACGCTCGCCAAACAAATGCCACAAAACACTGGCAATATCCTTATCCTCCCGGGACAAATCGTCGTAGGAAATCTTAGTCAAAACCGACGGCCCGGCGCCAAAATTCCAGTACGTCGGAAACCGGCGCTCGCCTTCCAGAGTAAGCCAAAACGGGCGGTGACCCTCAACGGGACGCACCTTAAAATACTCCCACTTAAACCCGTGAAAGGAATCCTCGAACAACCCAAAAATCCGACGATGAGGCTGAGCCCGGAAAGACATATACCCCTTCTTGTGCTTCCCCTCCTTAGTCGGAAGAGTGCACAAGAAGAGGAAAAGGAAAACGGGCACCGAAGTCGGGAGATCGAGATACTGGCACACCAACTCAAAACACCGAACGGCTGCCCAACTGTTCGGGTGAAGCTGAGACGGTGCCACGGAACACCGACTAAGTAAACCCTGAACAAACGGGGAGAAAGGGAACCGCACTCCGAGCCGAGTAAACATGGATTCATAGACCCACATCCAATCCGGCACGGTGGGAGAATGGAGGTTTAGATAGCAGACGCGCTCATCCGCGTCAGGGAGCACGAGCTCGTATCGTCCCTCCTCTTCACCGCCACCACAAATTGCCCCTTGATCGCGGAGCCGTTGGAGATCACCCTCCGTCATCCGCGACGGAACGCCCCACACATCGCTGGTCACCCAACCATAGCGATTGGGAACGCCCCTGGAAGGGGCAACGGGGGCACCCACACCCTCATTTCTCCGACGCTGCATACCTAAAACAGGGAGGAGCGCCACCATCAGCCTACCAACTCGACACAATTACGAAAAATAAAACCTAAACACCACTACAAAGCAAAGCAGAAAATGGCGGTGCTCAGCCCCTTCCCCAAACTCAAAACGCCAAACACAGCAAAACAAAAACAGGAACAGGCACACAAACAAAATGGAAGAAATAGCATAAAAGAAAAAACCAAACCTGGTAAAAGCAGAAGAAAACTCGAAGAAACACAGGGAAATGAGGAGAAGCAGAAACAGCACCAGTAAGCAAAATCCACTAAGCAGTTTTTTCTCAGGAAAGGGAGAGGTTCTCTTTCAAAAGAAAAAACGGACGAGGGAAATAGAAGCCAAAACGAAACGGTTTCAAAAAGATGAAAGGACACAACTGACCCTGGACATAATAAAAATAGTAGGGGCAAAAAGGAGAAAACACCTCCTCAATAAATGCCCCCCTCGGAAAAGCAAACTAAACAATTACGCCTCAAAAAACGCAACAGGCGCAGCAGGCACGGAAAGGTCACGTCAAAGACCAAAATACGGTCAGGACAAATCCTTTACCAAACGAAATCAAGAAACCGACCTCGCCACCAAACGAACACTCGAACGGCTCCGAAGATACGATGAGAGAACATCTCCAACTCTCAGCGAGAAACCGACCTCACTCGCTCTCCCGCTGCGGGGGCAACTGTTACGGATCCGGCCCACGGACCCCGGACCCATGACCAAAACCCGAACCCGGCTTATCGGGTCAACACCATCTCGTCTTTCTAGAAGGCCCCGAATCGGCCCTCTAGATCTTCTAACTAACTTTCGAATTCAAACATCTCCCTTATCTTAAACAAATAAGATAAGATAAGATTATCACCATCACCTATAAATAGAGGACCCAGGTCCCTCCAGGTATTCATTCGTCCCACACACCTTATACCTCTTAGATCTATTCTGACTTGAGCGTCGGAGTGTCTTTGCAGGTACCTCCCCTCCGCTCCATCAGGGCCGTCCGACACCCGATCCGACCCGCAGGTTCCCGATCCTCCTCTCAACCCGTATCAGAAGCATTCTGTACAAAGACAAACAAAAATAACTGCTTCCTAAATTGGATACGTTTTAGTATGTTAATTGTTACCTCAATATAAAACAGTAGTAACCGTAGTTTAACAAAAAAGAAAAAAAAAAAAAGAAAAAAGAAAAGTTTAGAATAAAAAATCTATATCTCTATTATTTTTTTTGCTTAAAAAATAATGAGAAATTTTCATCCAAAAAATGTGCTTTGTCAAGATTTCCTTAGTTTATGAGTCGCTAAATCAATCGTGATCTGGTCGATTTCTTGTAGTAAACACAGTTGCGTAGGATTCAAGTTATTACTATTCATGTGCAAGACACGGTAACCTTGGAAGAACCAAAAGAAATGCAACATGACATGTCATTACATGATAAAAGTCAATTATTAGAAGACTAGTGCTTTTGTTATTTTCTTTTTTGTTTTACTTGGATATGATGGGTTGCTGCTATTGTTATTGTTGCTGCTACTGCTGCTATAGTTGTGAAAGAAGCTTAGTGAAGACTCAGCACGAGGAGCAAAGGATCTTGTGCTTTCATTCCACTCCATTACCTCTCCCTCTTCAAGTGTATTCATTTCCAAGTTCCAATCCATAATTCTGTCTGTTATAATAATATTGGTGCCTGAAGGCATCTCTCTCATGGGAATTGATATATATGGACCACAATGGCTTAGAGGCGTGGCGCTCTAGCTCTGGCTTGTTCAAATGCAAGGTGTCACGTGACGCTTAATTGGTGATCCAATAGCAAAATGTTAACTAAAAAGATTCATATTAATATCTTCCAAGACACCACAAAAAAAAAAAAAAATATATATATATATATATGGTGAGTTCTACCCAACCCCCTCTATTTCAACATGTAAATTACCCCTCGTGACGTGGTATGTTTTAATTGGATGCTTAATTTTAGTTTGAGTTAATTTAACTCAATAAGAGTTAATATGTTAACTAAAGTAGGGTAATTTTGTAATTAAATATTTTTATAAGAGGGATAAATATATAATTTCTATAAACATTAAAAAATAAAGTTATATTTTTATCAATCATCCCCATTTAGAGTTCAGAGCTTGAGCTTCAATGGCTACAAAAAAGATAACACCAAGAAGGCAGATTTTACTCACTAGTGCCCCAAGTCCTCAACCTTTGTTCTCACCCTCAAGCAGCTGACTCGCTTTCGCCCTTCCCTCAACTCCCCTTTTCTAGCAAAACAGTTCTGGAACTGCCCTCCTGAAGTTTTTCTGAATTTTTAATATTTTAGTAAATTACATAATTACTCATTTGGGTTATAATTTAATTACCAATAGTTTAACCATAATTAACATAGCAACCAATTAAAAGATGACATGTCACAGAGGATAAATTACATGTTATTATAGAAAGGGTAGGCTAGAATTTACCTATATATATATATATATATATATATATCTTCTACGAGTAAAATTAAAATGATAAACCGAATACATGCATAATTTTTAAAGAAAAGCATTAATCCATAATTTATTATGCGGAGGTTAGTGAAAAAAGATTCCAAAATTTTTTTATTTAATATTTATTAATTATAATAATAATTAATATATACTAAATATGATAAATTTGGATTATTTTGTCTAATTTTTTATTGTCTCAAACATTATCAAAATAAAATAATCAATTCTAATACTAGCATTGCTTTCTTAATCAATATTAAATATTATAAGCTTTAAGACTCTAGGAGAGATAATAATAAATAGGTAAAATATATTTTTTTTGTCTCTAAAATTTGACAAAAGTTTTAAAAATATCCCTAAGTTTTATTTTGTTTCAATTTTGTTCTAAAAGTTTTCGATTTGCATCAAATATACCCTTTGACAGCTAATTTTTCAAAAAATCTAAGACTAATTCAACAATAATTTCATAAGAACAACCTTTAACATAAGCAAATCAAGCATAATTTTCATGTTTTATTTTTAGATTGGTTTTAAATTTTTTGAAAGTTTACCCGTCGAAAGTATATTTGATGCAAATCGAAAACTTTTGAGGCAAAATTGAAACAAAATAAAACTTAGGGATATTTTTAAAACTTTTGCCAAACTTCAGAGACAAAAATGTACTTTACTTTAATAAATATAACACCCAGAGCATTTATAATAAAATGGTGGTCTCATTTTTATTTGTGTTTTATTTATTATGTTGTATTTTAAAGGCATATTATAAGATTATAAATTAAATTTTTTTTACTAAAAATTTAAAAAATTTAATTTTTAAATGTATTTAGTTTATATTTATTAAATAAAAAATATAAAATCTTTTACTAATGATGAGTTTATAATATCCTCATAAGTTACATGTTAACTAAACGATTTTTTTACTTAAATAAACAAAATTAATTGTTTACTCGATTAAATAAACTTTGATTTTTTACTATTTTAAAAATTTAAACCCAATTTTCTTGACACAAAGAACAAAATCAAAAATTATATAAATGATGCTGTTATTGGCAGCAAAATCCAAAAAAAAAGAACATGTGCGATTGCGCGAGCAAAATTATGGTAATTGATGGCTATAAATAAAGCACCCATCAGTAATATTTTTGGAATCCATTCCTTATTAATTGCAACGCAATTCATGTAATTCTTGATTTTATTCTTTGTATTAATAAAATGGTGCTTAAATATTTAAAACAGTAAAAATAAAAAATATATTTAATTGAGTAAATAATTAATTTCATTTATTTAAATAAAAAAATTGCTAGGTAAATCCTTATTTATTTATTTATTTATTTTTTGCTGACAAACCAAATTTAATTTAACAGAAGTTGAGTGATCCAATGCACTTGGTATACTTTAAGCCTTTAAGGTAAGGCTCTACACCTAGCTAATTAAAAAGCAGTTGAATGTTAATTAAGAGGACAGAAGCTAAGCATAGTTATGGTAGAGACTGAGAGAGTGTGGGCTAGAATAAATTGTTGTACGTGTGAGGTTGCTCCCATTCTTCGCTTTTAGGGAGCAGCAAAGTTGAGTGTTTATGGCTGAGAGACCGCTCAAGTTAAAGAGAAGAATAGCAGAACAGCAATAATGATGTACCCTTCATGCGGACTACAGCTGCTACGCTTCATTTTTATATCCTTCGAATGTTTTTTAGTTTTAACTTCTCTGAATTATAAAAAATATATATAATATATTTTAATTAAAATTAACGATTAAAATTATCAAATAATGAGTTATAATTCAAATAACATAAAAAAAATATTATTTGTATAACATTAATCAATCTTTAATCAACTTTTAATAATATTTAATTTTTTTTATTAAAACATATCTCTAAAAATCATATCTATAAATAAATTTAATTTAAATTTTAAAAATAAAAATTTCTTTAACTTCTCTCCCACTTCATAATTAGTTATTAGGACTTTGTTTCTTTTACCTAACTTCACATGACAAATATAATTTGTTATTTTTTTTTACGTAATATTCATACTGCATTAGTGAATTTCAACGAAACAGGAACCTTTCAACTGAAGCACCCTCCCGTTTTTATTGGTGAAAGGTATCACCACTTTTTACATTTGTGCTTAATTAATATTATGAAATATCATGTTCATCATTTTTAATTATATTTAAAAATAAACATGAAAATTCCATTCTTATTTAATTGGAACAAGTTTTATTTTATTTGATTTTATCAATAGAATTGTTACAAATAAAGTATTTTGTATTTAATTAGTTTGAGTAAAGAAGCAAAAAAAATCTAGAATTTAAGAGAGAAGATGTAGCTGGTATAGTCATAAAAATTGTGTTTTTATTTTTCAATTGTAACATATCTAATAGTATAATATTATATACAAAATATTTTTAAAACACATCCAAAATCGTAAAAATCTAGTTTTTAAATATAAACGTTTTCAAAATCGTTAAATTCTAGCTTTTGCGACTTTCTAGTGATGAATAGTCGAATATAATTATATACACAAACTAAAATATTTTCAATTGTAGTTTCTTTTTCAATTGTAACACATCTAAAATTATTAAGTTATACACAAAATATTTTTAAAACACATCCAAAATCATAAATCTAAAATTTAAATTTAAACATTAAAAATAATTGCAACACATCTAAAATTTATGAAGTTATACAGAAAATATTTTTGAAACACATCCAAAATCATAAATCTAAAATCTAAATTTAAACATTAAAAAAATAATTGTAACACATTTAAAATTATGAAGTTATACAAAAAATATTTTTAAAACACTTCTAAAATATAGAAATTGCACATGCAAAAATAATTTAACGTTGCAATATATATGAAAATCTCTTCAAGCTATTTTATTCGATTTTTTATTTTTAAAAAATCAAAATTTATAGAGAATAATAGAAAAAAGTAATGGTATCAAAGACCCATCCAAAACTTAGGTAAGTTATGCGCCTCTGGGTTTTCGACATGGGCAAATGTGACTTTTCTGCTTCTTTGAGTGTTTTGTACGGATTTAGTTAATAATTTGATGGTTTAAGGTTTATTTTATAATTTTAAAATCAAAATTTTGAGTTTTGAATAATTTGATTTTTAGATATGTATTTAAATTATAATATATTAATAATTAAATATATTAAATCTGAAATAGAAATTTAAAATTTAAATTTTTTTAGATTGTATTTTGAATGTGTATTTAATTTTAAAAAGACAGTAAATATATTCATAATTTTTAGATATGTTTGTTTTAATTTTTTTAAATTATTATAATAAAAGGCTGAATATTGTACATTTTTAAAGGATACCTAGTTGAATTATTTTTTCATAGTCACTTAAAAAGTTGTGGATTCGAGTGTTAATATCTTTGGTAAAAAAAATTAAAATTATTAATTTTTTAAAAATATTTTTAAATTTGTTAAATTTTATTATCAAAAATAGTGGAAAAATTATACACGTGGATGGTTCATCAACAACACTAAATTAGAAAAATATTAATATTATATTAAAATTAAGAAAGTATCATATAAATCAAATTAAAAATTAGTTAAAAGCGAGAAATATCAAATATCTCATCTTTATGTACCATCTTATTCTTAATAGATTATTTATTAAAGAAGTGTTTTGTTTTGTTATGGATCCGGCAGGCAGAGAAACAAGAAAATTTGTGTCTCGATTATATTGCCTATATTCTCAAAAAGTAAAGCCACTAAATAATAGACGCGAAGACAAGAAAATTTCTATATTTATTCCGACAATTTTTAAATGACATATATATATATATATATATATATATATATATATATATATATATATATATATATATATATATATATATATTAAAAAGAATACTTTTTTGTAACAATCCAACTCTTAGTAAGTTATAACTAATGCTAATAGTAGGGACTACGGAGTCGCGGAGTCATTAATTTATTAACTTGTGAAACTCCATACCCTGTATTAATATATATAAATATGAGCCTGTTGCACCATTAAAAGCGGATATGTTATCATGTAACGGCATCGGTAAACGGCGTATGCATAATTAAAATGTATAGAAGAGTAAGTATATATTCATTAAACAGAAAGACGAAGTAAATCCACACATATCGTACATAATGTCATTAGGGCTTAGTTTATACATCAGAAGAGAGTACAACAGTTATAACCATTATACAAACTCAGATACAGTCATCCTAAAAATTTAGACAGAATAGACATATGCAAATATATTACATATGACACTTCGAGTCCTGGTCTATAAAGAAAAGTCTCTAATTTAGTACCGAAGCTAACATAAAAGAAATAAAGTCCTACCTCTAAGCAAAATGTTAACAAAAGAAAGCTAACAATTTAATTATGGATCTCTAATTATCTCTTTTTTCTTCGATTCTATTATTTAGCTCTATTAATATTATCTCGAATTCACACTTGCTAAACCTAAAGCTATTGGTTGATAAAATAATTTTATCGTTTAAATCTTAACTAATTAATCAAATCTCCTTTTAAGTTAATATTAATCACTTCTTTACCTTTTGTTTTGTTGTCCATCAAAATCAAATAAGTTAAATCACAAATCGATTTTACAAATTAATAAAACCATAAAAATCCAATTTTCTTTAACCCAGTTATCAGACTAACTTTATTTCTATTTTAAGTTCAAAACTCTCCTAAAGAGACTCCAAATCACTGTGTCTTTCAATCAAAATCTTAATTGCAACATCATAATCGTTTAATTTATTCTTAAAACTATCATTTGCATTGCTTTAAATTCGTTAAAGAACCCCAAATAAAATTTTTTAATAAAAAATAATCAAATAATACTCATTTTGTTAAACCAAGTTTTCTAAAACTAACTTCAACTTCATTTTCAAACTTAAAACTTTTTTAAAAGACTAAAAAATTATTTGTATACTTAAATAATTATTTTCGTTACTTTAAATTTCACTAAACCTCTGAAAAGACATAACTCTTTAGTTTGAGATAATCAAGTTTAACATCAAAACAAAGTCTCAAACTTTTATGAAAATAGTATCGATTTTCATTATTCTTAACATTCAATTTTCATTCAAACTTTTATAAAATTTTTGACAAAACCTCCAAACAAAGGTCCCATCCAAACAAACATCTCTCAAACTCTTCTCAACTTTTCTAATGCCCCACAATTTCTCAACGTGTAAGTATTCTTGGCTTATTGTTATCCTTAATTGTCTTTAAGTTATTAAAATTTCACACATTAGGTCAACAAACAAATTGTTCAAGTACTAATCCATCCACCAAGAGGCTTCAAACATTGTTACTAAGTAATTTTATTATTAGATATTTTTCAATATTTAATCAACTTCAACTCAATCATTCAAAACAAGCTTCAATCATTGTTACTAAACTTTTAAAGCATTCCAAATTTGTACCTGATGACTTGCATCATCTATCTATTTTCTCGTATAGTTGTAGCAAAGAATAAGTGAATTCTCACTGAATGGATGTAGTATTAATGGATATATTATGAATTATTGGAACACTGCTTTGAAATTCTATATTGCATGAATTTCAGGAGAAAAAGAGGGCAAAGAGGATGCAAACAAGCAAGGGATGCTGGGCGTGTCCTAGGCATGGCACTCCAAAACATCAAAGTTGGCGTGTCCACAGGCATGCTTGGGTGTGGCACGCCATGCTAGTTATCCAGAGAGGTTATCTTGGTGCAACATTGAAGGCGTGTCCACTGGCGCTGGCGAAGGCGTGACACGCTAAGTTCTCAAAGCTGGAGTGTCCACGGGCGTGCCTGGGTGTGGCACGCCAGGCTTGTTATCCAGAGAGGTTATCCTGGTGCAGCATTGAGGGCGTGCCCACTGGCGCTTGCGAAGCCGTGGCACGCCAGGCTTGTTGAACAGAAAGGCAAAAGTGGTGCAGCATTGAGGTCGTGTCCACTGGAGCTTGCGAAGCCATGGCATGCCAAGTTCTCAAAGCTGGCGTGTCCATGGGCATGCCTGGGCGTGGAACGACATGCTTGTTGAACAAAAAGGCAATATTTGTGCAGCATTGAGGGCGTGTCCACTGGCGCTTATGAAGGCGTGGAACGCCAAGTTCTCAAAGCTAGCGTGTCCACGGGCGTGCCTGGGCGTGGCACGCCAGGCTTGTTGAATAGAAAGGTAGTATTGGTGCAGCAGTATGGGCATGCCTGCTGGCATGTCCTAGGCGTGGCACGCCAAACACTCAATGCTGGCGTGTCCACGAGCATGGCACGCCAGGCTTAACTTCCAAAGGAGAGTCTTGAAGGAAATAACAAAAGGCGTGGCCCCTGGCGTGCTCGAAGGCGTGGCACGCCTAGCCATCAACACTAGCGTGTCTACAGACGTGCCCGGGCATGGCACGCCAGGTTGAATAACCAAAAGAGGATCCTAGAGCTACCAAAATGGGTGTCTCACTACAAGCTTAGTGCGTGGCACGCCAATGCACCTTCATGGGCGTGCATTGTGGAGTGGCACGCCACTCAACACACCTTCATTTAGCAAGTGATGAGTTTGAAAAATTCTAATTTAATTTGATGATGATCAAACATTATTAATATGATTAATTACAAAATTATTAATATAGTTTACATGTAACATTTGCTAATTAATGATTTTGTTGATGCAGTTTTTTATAATAGGCCGAAAAGGAAAGAAAATGTTGCAAGCCCAAGTGTGAATTTTTATTTAGCATTGGTTCAAAAATATCCAATGAAGTGTAGCTGAATTATTATTCTTGTTATTGGGCCACAATTGTTCTTAATTAGCCCAAATTAAATTTGATGGAAAGATCCATTAACATGGTCCAAATTGATAAAAAGAGAGAAGGAGATCCATGCATGCCTCCACGGAAGTCAAACTTACCTTTGGATGGGTTTCAAATTTTGTTCTATTGCACTTAATGCAGACATTGAAAAATAGAAAGAGAAATTGAAAAATTGATGTGATAGCATTAAGTGCACTACGCACTTCTAGGCTTGGGTTTCAAAACTAATTAATCATTTCACTCTCTTTCCTAGCTTCACTAAAAGCATTTCAAAATCTTCTCTCTTCTTTCACTAATCTCTCTTCTCTTTCGGTCATATCAAACACAGAGAAAGCATGGAGGCTATGGCTAGACACCGAAAAGAAGGAAGAGCAAGTAACAAGACCATCACAATGATGGCAAGAAAAAGAAAACATAAAGTATGTAGTGGCTAAGATCTTCAACCAAGAATGGTAAGATTTGGTGAAGAGATCTTGGCTTCTCCATACCCAAAAATGGATGATGAAGATTTCGATCAGAGAAAGATTTCTTGGAGGAATGGCTCGTGTTTGCTTTTGGGTTCACTCATCAAAGAAGGTAGCTAGGGTGGCTACGTGAAAGAGGAAGCAAAAGTAGAGCAGGAGGAGCTGTCATCATCAAGCATGCATCAAGGGCTAGGAGTTCATCTTGGAGTGCAAGGCAAGATGGAAGGCTCGGATTGATGATTATTGGTGACCAAGGAAGAACAAGAGGTAATTCCATGTTGGTTATTGCATTCGGTTACTTCTCCTCTCTCTGTCTGGCCGAACTGGTTTGCATGAAGAAGAAGAAGTTTAGCTTGGTTTTTGGTTTCAACCGTGGAGGCTTCTCCTTTTATAAATAAGGGAGAACAGTCAAGGTTTGAAGCAAGGAGTGAGAGTGCAAGGCACAGAGTTCTCATAGCTACCTAAGCTAGCAGATTTTCTTCCCCTTCAATGTATTCTGTTTTGTAATTTTCTGTTTAATTTTGTCTGTCTTGAGTCTCATGGAAAAAGGCAAACAGTGAGGTTTGTAAGAAAAAGCCATAGAGCGGAAAAAGGCAGAGAGTGCAAAATTAAAAGAAAAATCCATAGATGTCCTTAGAGTTCCTTTGTACATATGTGTTGTGTTTCATGATTCTGTGGGAATTTCCTTGTAAGTTGGATTAGCACTTTACAGTTGAAAGCTTGGCAGTGACCAAGTCAAGTTCAGGATTAAGTTTAGAATTCTGGACTTGTCCCAGATAGGAAAGGTAGTTCCTAGGGAGAATTGGGCTTGTAATCAAGAATGATTATAGTGAAATTCCATTATCTTTGTGATGGAGACTGGATGTAGGCTGCACTGCACTTAGCAGCTGAACCAGGATATATCTGGGTGTAATTTTCTTTCTCTTCTACTCCTTTTTTTATTTCTGCCGCACAGGAGATAAACCCGTAAAATATCTCGTGCCAAGTAACGAGACAAAAAGAAAAAGTCTCGTGGCTAGGGACGAGCCAAAAATCAAAAAGTCTCCAGAAGTTGCTTCAAAGACTAGCAAGTGTTCAGAAGTGAAAAGGGGCTAAAATTCAACCCCCTTTCTCTTAGCCACTAAAACCATCAATTGGTATCAAAGCTTGGTCTCAAAGATATCAAGCTTTGTAGCTCGGAGAAAAGATCCAGATGGCAAAAAGCAGTGGCTTAAATCTGGTGTCCTACAACCTTACAGAAGGACAGTCAAGCAATAGACCTCCTCTTTTCAATGGGAAAAACTATACCTATTAGAAGGAGAGAATGAAGATCTTTGTGTGAGCAGTGGATTACAGACTATGGAAGATTATCCTGGAAGGTCCTTAATTCCCAACCACCACAAGTGCTGAAGGAGTAGTCTCTCTCAAACTTGAAGCAAGCTGGACCGAAGAAGACAGAAAGAAGGTGGAGCTCAATGCCAAGGCTGTCAACTTGCTCAACTGTGCTATCAGTTTTGAGGAATACCGACGAGTATCACGATGCACAACAGCAAAGGAAATCTGGGACAAACTTCAAATCACCCATGAAGGAACCACAATAGTGAAGAAGATCCGGATAGATATGTTGAACAAAGAGTATGAAATGTTTGCAATGAAGGAAGGAGAGTCTATTGATAAACTGTTCGAACGTTTCAACATCATCATTGTTGGCTTGGATGCTATGGGAATCAAGTATCCCTATTCTGTGCTTGTGAGAAGAGTGTTGAGATGTCTCACTAAAGAGTGGGAAACAAAAGCATTAATCATTTTAAAGAGCAGTAGTTTAGATTCCATGACATATGATGATTTGAGAGGAAACCTACTTGCTTTTGAAAATACTTATTTGAAAAAAGATTCAAAAAAGAAAGAAATTGCTTTTACATTTGTAACTAACCCCCTGGATGATGAATCCAGTGATAATTCTTCTGAAAATGAGTTTGTTTTGTTTGCCAAAAAATTCAGAAAAATGATGAAGTTCAAGGAGAAAGGCAAAGGAAGCAGCTCTAGGAAACAAAGAAAGGATCTCAGCAAGATTACATGCTACAACTGTAAAGAAATTGGGCATTTCAAGTCAGATTGTCCTAAGTTGAAGAAAGAAGAGAAGCTAAAAAGAGGAAAGAAAAAGGGGCTGATGGCATCATGGGAGGACTTGGAAAATGACTCAGACAGTGATGAAGAATCCGAGACCAAGTCACAACCATGTCTTATGGCAGATAACTTTGAACAGGTAGTCTTTCATAATCCAAACATTGAAGATCTTCATCTTATGATAGACCACCTTTCTGAAAAAATAAGATGTTTTTTTCTTGATAACCAAGATCTTGAACAACAAATCACCATCCTTAAAGCTGAAAACTATTTTCTCAAAGAAAAACTAAGGGAGGCCGAAACTGCTTGTGAACTTGCTGAAAAAAATAAGCAGTTAAAAGCCCAACTTAGAAGTTGTGAAAGTGACCATTCTGTTGTTGCATATGTAAACTGTTTTAAAGAGAATGAAGAGTTGCTAAAAAAGGTCAAAAACCTTGAAAATGACTTAGCCAAGTTCACACAAAGTTCTGAAAATTTAAATCAAATTTTGGCTAGTCAAAGACCTCTTTTTGATAAAGCTTGCTTGGGGTTTTACAAAAATTTTAAAACTGTTGAGAAACCTTTCTCTGAAAATGTAGCTTCATCTTCTAATGACACAAGGTTTCAAAATCCAACATACTTTAACAAAACAGCAACTCCAAGGTTTTGTAGACTATGCAACCGAAATGGCCACTTTCCCATTCAATATTTTTTTGGTGAAAGGATGATTGGTGATAAAGTTTACAAAGTTGTTTTTGATTATAATAGACTAGGACATAAGAGATGGTTTAACGTGAAAGGATCCAAGAAGATTTGGATACCTAAGGTCACTTGAGCTTATTTTGTAGGTGTGCCTAGCATCCAAATGGAAGGAGAATATGTGGTACATGGACAGCAGATGTTCTAGGCACATGACCGGAAAGACAACCTTCTTTATAAAGCTTGATGAGTATGATGGAGGACTTGTCACTTTCGGTGATGATGGAAAAGGAAAGATAGTGGCCATTGGGAAAGTTGGTAAAAGCTTTTCATCTTGTATAAATGATGTTCTTCTTGTAAATGGTTTGAAACATAATTTACTTAGTATAAGCCAATTGTGTGATCTAGGTTTTGAAGTTGTTTTTAGAAAGTTTGTGTGTTTGGTTGTTTGTGAAAAAACTGGGGATATTTTATTTCAGGCTAAAGGATGCAACAATGTGTATGGATTGACTCTTGAGGACTTAAAAGAACAAAATGTAACATGTTTTACTTCTCTTGAATCTAAAAAATGGCTATGGCATAGAAAGTTGGGTTACGCTAGCATGTATCAAATTTCTAAGCTAGTCAAGAAAAATTTGGTTAGAGGAATTCCAAATATCAAATTTGATAAGGATCTTACTTGTGATGCTTGCCAATTGGGCAAACAAGTAAAATCATCTTTTAAATCAAAAGATGGAATCTCAACCAAAAGGCCATTAGAAATGTTACACATTGATTTTTTGGTCCAACAAGAACTCAAAGTTTATGAGGAAAACACTATGGTCTTGTGGTGGTAGATGATTACTCTAGATTTAGTTGGGTACTTTTTCTTGCTTATAAAAATGATGATTTTCATGCTTTCTCAACCCTTTGCAAGAAAATTCAAAATGAAAAAGATTTAAAAGTGGCCCATTTGAGAAGTGATCACGGAAAGGAATTTGAAAATCATGATTTTGAAAAATTCTGTGATGACTTTGGAATTGCTCATAATTTTTCATGCACTAGAACACCTCAACAAAATGGGGTTGTCGAAAAAAGGAATAGAAACCTTCAAGAGATGACTAGGGCTTTGTTATGTGAAAATGAGGTTCCAAAATTCCTATGGGCTGAAGCTGTGAATACAGCTTGTTATATTTTGAATAGGACCATAATTAGAAAAGGGTTGAAGAAAACTCCTTATGAGCTATGGAAAGGAACCCCTCCTAATCTTAAGTATTTTTATGTTTTTGGATGCAAATGTTTTGTGCTTAATAACAAAGAAAATCTTGGTAAATTTGATCCAAAATCGGATGAGGGAACTTTAGTTGGATATTCTACCACTAGCAAGGCCTATATGATTTATCTCAAAGAACATAGGACCATAGAGGAATCCATACATGTCTCTTTTTGTGATTCTAACTCAATTCCCAGTGCTGTGATTAAAGATGATACATATTGTGAGGAAGTTGTCAATAAAGAAGTCAGTAAAGAAAATTCCAAGTCTGCTCAAAATGAAGAATCTGCCAGTCCAGTTTTGTCTCGTCAAATTAAAGGAGACATTTCCATTTTGTCTCCTGAGCTAGCAAGTGAAACTGAAACAGTGAGACCCACAGAAGCTCATCAAAACCCAACACCACTCTGGAAGCCTAGAGAATGGAAGCCCATGAGGGGTTATCCGTATGACTTTATCATTGGTGATCCTTCTCAAGGTGTAACAACAAGATCTTCAACCAAAAGGCAATCTAAACCAAACAATTTTGTACTCTTGTCACAAATGGAGCCTAACAATGTGAAACAAGCTCTTGAAGATCCATCATGGGTCAAAGCCATGCAAGAAGAGCTTGCTCAATTCGACAAAAATGAGGTTTGGACACTAGTACCTCATCCGGATGGTAAGAAGGTAACAGGTACTAAGTGGGTTTTTAAAAATAAACTTGGTGAGGATGGACAAGTTGTTCGTAACAAGACTAGATTAGTGGCCCAAGGTTACGATTGAGAAGAGGGTATAGATTTTGATGAGTCTTTTGCTCCGGTAGCTAGAATGGAAGAAATTAGGTTGCTTCTTGCCTATGCTGCCCATAAAGGTTTTAAAATGTTTCAAATGGATGTCAAATGTGCTTTCCTTAATGGATTTATTGATAGAGAAGTGTATGTGGCTCAACCCCCTGGCTTTGAACATAAAGATTTTCCAAATCATGTTTTTAAACTCTCAAAAGCCCTTTATGGCCTTAGGCAAGCTCCAAGAGCTTGGTATGAAAGGCTTAGTGCCTTCCTATTGGAAAATCACTTTCAAAGGGGTACCACGGATACTACTTTATTTATTAAAGCATATAATGATGATATTCTCTTAGTTCAAGTTTATGTGGATGACATTGTGTTTGGATCGGCCAATGAGTCCTTGTGTGAAGAGTTTGGAAAACTCATGACTAGTGAGTTTGAAATGAGTTTAATGGGAGAGCTAACTTTCTTTCTTGGCCTCCAAATTAAACAAACTCCTAGTGGCATTTTCTTTCACCAAGGAAAGTATGCTAAAGAGCTAATAAAGAAATTTGGCCTAGAAAACTCCAAACCAATGCAATGGGAACTCCAATGCATCCAAATACTAAACTTGAAAAGGATGATAATGGACAAGATGTGGATGAAACAAGGTATAGAGGAATGATAGGTTCACTTATGTAACTTACCTCCTCTAGACCGGATATTGTTCAAAGTGTGGGTGTATGTTCAAGATTTCAATCTCACCCAAAAGAATCCCATCTTTCAGCCGTTAAGCGCATCATTAGATACATTAAGGGAACTAGTGATTATGGCTTGTGGTATCCAAAATCTGATGATTTTTGTGCAGTAGGGTTTTGTGATGCAGATTATGCGGGGGATAAAGTAGATAGAAGGAGGACATCCGGCATGTGTTGCTTCCTTGGGAGATCACTCAACATGTGGTCAAGCCAAAAACAAGCAACCGTGGCCGTATCCACAGCTGAAGCTGAATATATTTCTGCATCTGCATGTTGTTCACAATTAATTTGGTTAAAAACGTAGTTAGAAGATTACAAATTAAAGATCAATAGTATACCCTTATTTTGTGATAATATGAGTGATAAAAACATTTCAAAAAATCCTGTTCTGCACTCAAGAACCAAGCACATTGAAATTAAATATCATTTCATTAGAGAACATGTGCAAAAGGGTACTATTGATATTCAATTTGTAAAATCAGACGACCAACTTGCTGACATTTTTACAAAACACCTCTGTGAAGACAGATTCTTCACTTTAAGAAAAAGCTTGTGAATGATTGATTTAAGTTCTATTGATAACTTGTGAAATTTCTGATTCTGCTAAGTTTTGTCTCGTAGGAATGGAGGAGATAAAAATCAGAGTGTCTTGAGAGGGCTATGTGTAACGACCCAATTTCTGGTACGTCATGATCATACTAGAAACTGAGAGCTACCAACTTGTCTTCCTAATTATTATCTATTATTTATTATATGAGCTTGATTCGTTGTTAAAAGCGTAGTTATTTTGCGAGATACTTTTAAAAAAAATGTTTGGATTAATAAACAGAATCATTCATAAGCAATTCACAAATAATAATAGATAAAACAGTTATAAACAACCACTCATAAATACATCACAAGCAGTTAATAACATTCAGTGATCCAGCCTTTATTTAGGTATAGACTTTTAGTTAGAACACCCCTAGATATAACTAGATAATAACTATATACATATATATACATATAACATCCCAGGCCCTGACCTGTTCAAGAAGTCCCTAAGCTGGCACCCAGGCTAGCCTAGACTCTATACTTACCTAGTCCCTCTAAACTACCAAAGCGAGGGAAAGTACGTTCTAGGTCTTCAAAACTCAAGTCAAGTGGAACGTCATCAAAAGGTGGAAGGTTGTCTACTACTCCTCTGCACGGTCATATGTCATCGAAGAGTGTCTCTCAAGTACTTCATCGAGTGGTCACATAACAGCAACATCGTACGGAGGACTTAGGCTAAAGTCTGTAGATAAGCAGGGTGCAGACGTTGGCTGGCCTCACAGTATATACATATAAATAGAGAACGAGATTCACCCTAGACTCAGAAGACTACCTAGAGTGGAATCCTCTTTGCAGAACGATCATCAACGAACTACAGAAGGGTACTTTTGCTTCCATCTGAGGGGGAAGGGAGAGAGAAAGGGGTAAGAACTGGAAAGTTCTGAGTAGGGTCGGGGTTATTAGTTACGTTCATTTATTTGGGGTTGATTAGCAGACGAATAACATCATATAGCGAAGCAGTAAACAGAAGATAAAGATAGGATGAGAAAGTAGAGAAAATAGAAAGTAGAACACAGACAAAAGAATACAAGAAAATAAAACACAAAAATAGCATACAAGCAGACAAACATAAAGAAATAGATCACACACAGAAAGGAATGCAATAGAGAATGATGCGCAGACCAGAATGATGCATGTCTAGCCCTAGTACAGGCCATGAGCTCATGTGTCGGTTGGCTGCCCGCAATCCCGACATTTATCCGGTCACAAGTAATCCCAATTTCCCGAATACGATTTTCCGTTCCTAAATAAATGCGCATATAATAATAGCTGCTCATTTGAGACAGCCTCTGCTTACTACAGGAAAATATAAATATACTTTACTCTGCTCTGCTCTGGGGAAGCGAAAAATAGCTGTAGGTAACTTAGTTTCCCTACAGAAGCTCTGGGTTGCGTCAAGGAACTAATATATATATAAATATAGCTATGGGTTGCATTAAGCAACTAAGGTATATATATAAATATATCTTTGGGTTGCATCAAGCAACTAATATATATATAAATATATATCTCTTATTATATTACTCTTCTCTTTATATTTTTTTACTCTGTTCTGGTTTATCTTTTCTCTGTATCTCTTTACTTTGCTCTGGTTACTCTATTCTCTGTATCTCTTTACTTTTCTCTAATTACTATTCTTCTATATCTATATTTACTCTTTTTCTCTTTTTCTCTGTACTTCACTCTTGTTACTCTGTTCTCTGTGTTTCTCTACCCTGCTCTGATTTCTCTGCTTAACGTATGTATTTAAAGCTTATGTAAATTTCGATATGAATAGTTAGCCTGTCCCAAGTATAGGTTCATTAAGTCTATACTGAAACAGTTTAACTTTTCATATAATACCTAACCCTAGTCGCAACCCAAGGACTAACTATGTTGCCCTTGTTCGTTCACTAATTTCTGTCTGTTTTTCTGTCATTAAAACTTTACAAACTTTTTCTTCGATTTTTATCTTTTCTTCAACATTTTATCTTTCTTTTATCTTTGCCTCACTAACATGTTATTACCACTCCCTAAGTGTTTTATGAAGGTAACAATGAGATTCTGCGCTTAAAGTTGTCTTTCTAAAACTTTTACAAAAAACTGCCTTTTCTGTATTATTTTATTATTTTTATTAAAATATTATTTTTAATTAAATATTATTATTTAATATTTTATTATTATTTATTATTTTATTAATATATTTTTGAAAATTACCTTACCTTTACCTTTTTACCTTTAAAATTCACTTTTTACTCCGGTAACCTTTAATATTTCTACTTTAACCACCCTAACTTTCAGAAATTACCAAATAACCCCTCAAACACCAAAATAATTACAACCTTGTCCTTTTTAAGATCTAAAAGGTGTTCTTCATTGTTCTTCACCACACTCAAAGTGTTCTTCGTGTTCTTCGTAAATTCTTCAGATTCTTTCTATGTTTTTACCCGTTTTTCAGTCTTTTCAGCAACCGATTTTTACCAAAATTCAAAATAAATTTCCAGCCACTAAAACCCCATCTTTTCTATATGGTTTTAACACAAATTGAACCCCAATTTAAGGCCTAGGGTTCGTTTTTCCAGCAGCCATCAAGAACAAAATTCATAGCTTGAATATCATCAAATTTCATCAAAATTTCAACAAACTTTCACCAAGAATAACTCATATAAGCAATCAATTTCAAGCATAACCAAACCATATAATAATCTCACATCTCAAACACAATCAATCAAGATTAATTTCGTCACACCCTGATGCCAGGGCATCTAGGCCAGTTTCACTGACCTTTTCTTTACTGTTTTAGGGTAGTTTCATGCATTTTCCTAGTGAATAAGGCAAGTTTTGGGTGAAAATACACTTACACCTTCATTTAAGCAACTATTGTGAATTTTGCATAATTTCATGAGATTTTTGCCAGAATTTCATGATAACTTGATGATACATAATCTCATGACTTTGGTTAGAGCTTTGATGCACTTTAATTGCTTGATTTCAGGACAAATGAAGCATGGAAGAACCACGTTAGCATTCACGTTAACTTAGTTAACGTGACTACTAACGTGGGATGGCAAAGAGCTTGCAACGTTAATGAGAAAAGCGATCACCAATAACGCCTGCGAAGCCATTCATAGCTTACGTTAAGAGCCACGTTAACTAAGTTAACGTGGTACTTAACGTAGAAGAAAAAAAAGACTCCACGTTAATGAGAAACATGAAGTCCAATAACGTTTCTGCTCAACGTTAGTGGTAAAAGTGAACACTACTAACATTGGGAAACTAGGCAATGCCCCACGTTAAGAGTCACGTTAACTTAGTTAACGTGAACTCTAACGTGGAAGAGGATCAACAACGCCAACGTTAGTGACACTCACTTTTGTCACTAACGTTGGATCATTAGCATTGCCTACGTTAACTTTCACGTTAAAATTGTTAACGTGAAAGTTAACGTGGAGTTGGGTTCAAAGAACCAACGTTAGTGACACTCACTTTTGTCACTAACGTTGGGAGATGGCTTCATTACTACGTTAAGAGCCACGTTAACTTAGTTAACGTAGATTCTAACGTAGGGACTTAAGGCAATTTGAGTGTTAGTGACAAAGGTGAGTGTCACTAACGCTCTCGAAGGTGATAGATACCCACGTTAAGAGCTACGTTAGCCAAGCTAACGTGAGATCTAACGTAGGGGCAAGGAGGCAAGCAACGTTAATGGGAAAAGTGATTCCCATTACGCTTGCGAAAAGGGGCACAAGCCAACGTTAATGGGAAAAGTGAGTCCCATTAACGTTGGCCAAGGATTGAGTAGGAAACGTTAGAAGTCACATTAAGATTTCTAACGTTGAGATTAACGTGGGTATATAAGGGTGGAACATTAGTGGAAAAAGTGAATGCCACTAACGTTCTCGCACCCAAAATGTATTCAACGTTAATCTCACTAAATGCCCAAGCCTAATTCATATTTCTCTGCAAGCTGGCCCCACTAAAGATGAGAATTGCTTCAACTCAAGGTCCAGATCCCACATCCAAGACTTGAAGAACTCACTAGAAGATCATGAGGAGTAGTATATATAGGAGTAGTTTTGAACTAGAGAGAAGCTTAGCACTTTTGGGAACTACTCTCTGCATATTTACTTTTCTGTACTTCTAGCATGGATTCTTCTTCTCTGCCATTTTTTATTCCTAGAGCTATGAACAACTAAACCCCTTTTATTGGGTTAGGGAGCTCTGTTGTAATTTAATGGATCAATTATAGTTTTCATTCTTCTTCTTCTTTCTTTTCTCTTGATCTTACTAGAAAGCTTTCAATCTTAATTCAATTGGTTAGTTGTCTTGGAAAAGAAACTCTCTATAATTGGATCTCCTTTGAACCTTGGAAAAGGGATGAGGAGATAATGCTAGAATTGCTTTCTCATGTTGGACCAAATTGGGGTTTGGATGGATATTGTGACATTTAATCCTCCCAACACTTGGAATTGGAATCCAATCATTTAAGATTGCCAAGGAGATTAATGAATGCATTGATTGAGAAAGAGATGAGAATGAACTTGATCCGGAGAATGCAACATCTCCTAAACCCAATGATTTCCCCATTTCTGATCTTATCCATTCTATTTACTTTCTGCCAATTAATTTCCTGCTCATTACCCCAACTCCCCATTTAAGATTCTGTACTTTAATTTCTGTTATTTACATTCTAGTCATTTAAATTTTTGCATCTCAATCTCAATTCTGTTTAGCTCAACTAGCATATTTTTCTAACTAAAGTTGCTTGACCAATCAATCCCTGTGGGATTCGACATCACTCTATTGTGAGTTTTACTTGACGACAATTCGATATACTTGCCGAAGGGAAATTTGTTGAGAGACAAGTTTTCACGCATCAAGTTTATGGCGCCGTTGCCGGGGATTGATTTTGAATCAACAATGATCAAGTTAGAAGATCACTAGATTGGGCATTTTTTTATTTTCATTATTTGTTTTTTTTATTATTCAGTCAATTTACCTTAGTTCGTTTTTAATTTCTTCCTCATCCCCTATACCCTCTTTATTTTCTGTTCTCTTTTCTTAGTTGATCATAATTCAGCTCACTAACCCACTAACTGTTTGATAAATTGCATCACTCACACTAACAATTACTCTAACAAGAATAATCTTCACTATACCTCCTGTTGTGCAATCTGTTTGTTGTATGACAGGGAGAAGAGAAGGAGTCTCAACATCCTTTGTTTCAAAACCTGAAAGAATCCTTTGGAGACTAAGAAGGGAGGCAAGAGGAAAAAGGATTATTGGTCACTACTAGAAAATTAGTTATTACAGACGGATATTTCCGACAGATTTTATCCCACAGAAATACAGACGGAATTTCAGAGGTATTTTTTGTCAGAAAACAAAAAAAAATAAATTAGCATAAATTACAGACGAAAAGTAGAATCCGTCGATAATTCTGTCGGTAAAATTAATTTTTTTCGTGGAAAATAGTTATAGACAGAAAATCCGTCTGTAATTAAATAGACAAAATACTACTTTTTATTAAATTATTACAGACGGAAAATCCATCTGTAATTTACAATTTTCCGTCGGAAATATTAGAATAAAGATGTGAGGATCACGGTTATACCACTCCATTCCACACCCCAGTTACACGATTCCACACTCATCCCCTCTGAATCTTCATCGGTGGCGCTATCAGCCTTGCTCCGCCGTCTCACCGAATCTCCGTTGCACTCAACTTCCATCGGCTTTGCTCGCATGGCTCCTTTCCATCGCACCCCTTCCCGGTTCATCTTCGTCGCACCCCTTCCGTCGGTCTTGCACGCATCGCTCCCTTTCGAACCCTAATTTGCGTTTCTCTCTTCGTTTTCACCACTAGTGCTTGCTCTTTTCCGTGTGTTGCTGTGTTTCTGTCTTCGATCTTGCCACGGTTGTGCAGGTAACCCTAATCTCCTTTCTCTTTCATCGCTATTTTCTTTCTTTCTATACCATCGTTAACTCTAATTATGTTATCCTATGTTCCATTGCGAACTATGATTCTATTTCCTATTCTATGATAATTTCAACATCAGCGATTATGATGAAGGTATAAAGCAGGTTCTAATACTTAATAGTTTGATTTGATAATAGTTTTATTTTTTCTAAAAGAATCCAAGATTGTATAAAAATGAATGTGATTTTGATCTTACAACACTGGATTCATGTTATATTTGGAGTTTCCTAAAATCATAAACTCTTTACAGGAAAAGATACTAATGCTACTGATATGGGAAAGAAGGGTAGTTGATTTTCTGCAATAACGAGGGTTTTCACACACCACTCTAAGGAGAAGCAAGTACCTAATGTAAGTGATTTTATTTATATTTATTTATTTATTTATGATGTGAAAAATCTTGATCCTGTTTGGCATGTTCTTGATTTTTCTTTTTTGTTGTTGTTAGGTTTGGTTTTCTTGTTACTGATAGAGACTTGTAGTAGTATTAAAATACTTAATCATTTCTAATATTTTGAAATTTTGGGATTCTGGTCTATAAGAATGTAGATGAATATAATTATGTTGTATAAAGTCATAAACTAAAAGGATCTGATAGATGCCAATTAAGTTGTTTCATAATCAGTAATAGAAAATTTTAAATGTAGAAAACAGAATACTAATGTTTTTATGCTCATTTTCTATATGGAAAGGAAGTAAAATCTGCAAACTAATGTTTATTTTGTTTGAAATGAATCATCATAGAACTCTGTCTTCACTCTTCAAAATTTGCAACAAGCTCTTTTTACAAAATGCAAGATTATTAACAAGTTCGCGAGTTGTGTCATATGATTGAAGTTTATCTAAGCTCTGAGATTTGGTGAACCTTCGAGTTTGATAACCTTGCCAATATAACAGGATTCAGAGAACAAAAGCTCGAAAGATAAGAAGAAGAAAGGCTTAGGAAAACTAAGGCATGGAGAGACCAATTCATTCATCCCCCTCTTCAGAGAGCCAAGCAGCATTGAGAAAATCTTTGGCGACTTCGAAAGAGAGCAACAATAACTATCTGTAAGGCCTCCAATGCCTCTCGAGCAACCAAAACCAGCCCCTGTTGTCCCTCCTAGAGCTGCTTCTCCAAGGGCTCCTTCTCCGAGGGCTCCATCTCCAAGAGCCGTGTCTTTTAGTAAGTTTCGAGTTTCTTTTAGTTTTGCTTCCTGCTTTCTTGTTGCGACTACATTTGAGTTGAGTTGAATGGTATGTTCTTGACAGGTTCAATGAAGAAATGATGGAGTCGCTTTTTGGATATAATACTACTCAAGAAAAATCTAAACCCGGAATGAAGAAAGAATCTCGTGAACAAACTCCTCAATATATTCAAATCATTGAACCAAAGAAAGCACAGAATTTGTCAATTCTGTTGAGAGCATTGAATGTAACACTAGAAGAAGTTCGTGATGCACTCCTTGAAGGTGGTTTTTTCTTCCTTGTTCAATTATATATTTTACTTGCATTAATTCTTATAATTTTGTGTTGGTGATAGGAAATGAAATACCTCCAGAATTCCTAAACACTTTGTTGAAGATGGCTCCAAGTCAAGAGGAAGAACGAAAGCTCAGACTCTTCACAGGGGACCTACACATGCTTGGACCCGCTGACCGATTCTTGAAAGCCATTGTCGACATTCCACTTGCCTTCAAATGAATTGAAACACTACATTACATGTGCACTCTCTCTGATGAACTTATTACTACTAGAAATTCTTTTGGAGATTTGGAGGTAATATATATTATTTTTATATTTTAAAAATATCAATTACAATATTTGATATTTAATTACAAGCTATTTTGAAAGCTATCAAATATTGTACCTTATACAAGTTCAAGTCACCAGGAAATTATTTATGTAGTAATTATGGAGACAATGAACTCGTACATAAAATAATTTATTGAAACAAGATTTAATAGGAACATAAACATAGAAGTAGGAGATACCTGAAAATGGAATAACTTCTAATGATAACAGAATCAAACGCAATATATTAAGTTGCTGATAAATGACAGAGGTGCATTTATGTTGAAGGTAGTGATACTATCAGGTTATAGACAGAACAACATCTATCAATTAGGGAAGAATTCAATTCATTATAAAGTCAACAAATAGGGGAAAAAAAGGAAAAAAAGGAGAGCACCACGAAATAATGAAAACCTTAGGAAGAGTATAAAATAATGAATACTTCACTCTGCATTATAAACATGGTAAACTTTCTTGAGCAGGTGATATGAATGGGGTCAACTTTGTATGACTTGCTGATATCTTAGTCTTCTGTAACTTATTTTATCTACCAATTAGAACTACTGCATTATTTATTTTTATTTATTTTCTCCTGCTCTAGTTGAGAATGTTCGAGGAGATGGCTTCAAGGTTGATCACTCCAGTCCTATATATAAGCACTTTCGTCTGAAAATACTTGGTATGGAACTACATCTAATGTCTTGCTATTTTTCTGTGATGACTACACTGTGCTGAAACCTCTGTGATGCAGCTGGTGCCTGAACTGAAGAAGAGTCGCCTTGTTTACAATTAGTTCTTCTATGATCTTACTTATTTTTTCCCTTTTTTAGTATATTTTAGGCCCATTTGAATCCGGAATAACTAGTACTGGTTCGCCAACATCTGGTGGAAAAGGTAGGAATGCAATTGCTGAAGTTATTACTGCCTCCATCCTTTCACGACTTCACATTCTGGCACATTTTGATTACAATATTTAAATAGATTGCTCGTTCTTTTTGTGTCTCCTCAGTCAGTTTCTTTTTCCTGATTGTTTTTCGTTTCCAAGGTGAATTTAACAAAGGAGGAAAGGGAGACAAGGTTGCAAATGGAAAGGCTAATGCTTCAAAAAGCCCATCAGACCCTGGAATTGATCAAAGTTGGTGCTTGACTTAGTTATACCTTCTTTATGATTTATACCTGCATCTTGACTCTCATTTATGATCTATCCATTTTGGTTTAGTCACTGAACTAATCAAATCTGCATTACATAAACTCTGTTTTAACTAATATCTACAATATTACTCCTATTTGGTTGGCTTATGCAGAACTTCCAGAAAATATCAAACGCCTAATGGGAGGGAATGAGGGAATGAAGGAATGAGGGATGTTATGTTAGGCCAATTTTCCTTTGCCAAAATTTAAAAGTAGAATGTGTTTATCAATTTCTACTAATCATGATTTTCTTACTATACTTTCAGGTACATAGATGGCCAAGAATGGGAGGGCATAGATTCATAGGAATGAGAACTCAACATCAAAAGCTGACTAGAAAATGTGAAGTTACAGCTATTCTTGTTCTTTATGGTCTTCCAAGATAATTAACAAAATCATACATACACATATTGGACAACCTCTCTTCTCTTGATTTACCTTTTCTTTTATGCACTTTACACCTCTTAACGTCCTTGCCCTTTTTCCGATAGTGGTTCCACCAATGACATGGCGTTGATCTTTGCCCTTATTCAAACCTTTCACTTTTATCCCCCCCAAAAAATTAAATCTTTTTCTTGCAGTCTTTCTTCGCTTTTTTCTGCATTGGTTGTTGAGAGATTTGGCCAAAGGATCGGATTGTTTTGCCTGTTTGCACTCATTTTTCCTGCCTTAATTTGTGTAGTTTATGTAAATACTGCAGGTTATAAACATGGAGAGGGGTAATAACTAAACCCTGGAGAGCAGGTCAAGATCATCACGTTATAGTCATTGGTTTAAAGCTTTAACCAGCATGTGTAATTCTGTAATATTCTTCCACTATTGTTCACGGATATTTGAGAAGTTGATTTCTGGTATGTATTTGGGGGACATTGTAAGGAGAGCTTTATTGAAGATGGCTGAAGAAGCTGAATTTTTTGGAGATACAGTTCCCCCCAAGTTGAGAGTTCCTTTCATACTCAGGTATGCATGCTAGTTAATTATACTCAAGTATTATAAGAAGCTGTGCTGCCTCCCTTGCAATGAGATTTGCAAATCATGGGCACCCCACTATGGTGGTTTCAACTGACCCTGCTCGCTCCTTAAGCGACTCTTTTGCTCAGGTACCTAACGAGACCAAGAAAAATCTCTTGATTGTTTAGTTTAGTAGTTCTTCAATATGGATAAAACTTTAGAAGTGTAATGCTACAATCTCGTTAGGATTTGACAGATGGTAGGCTTGTTCTGGTTTAAGGAGTGGAGTCACCATTATATGCTAAAACTTCAGAAGTGTAATTATTTATTTATTTTCGGGGTTAAAGAACGCAACATTCTTTGGTATTAATTGTTTGCATTGTTTGTTTAGGTTGAAGGAGGTGGCAATGCAGCAAATGCTCTAACCTGTGCTGCTCTCTTGGGACTCAAGCCAAGGCTTATATCCAAGGTTCTTACCCCTTTTTTGTTAAATCTAACGCATATTCTATGATCCTTCGTATCCTATTAGTCTTGTATAAATGTTGATATTAATTTGATAACCTGTTTTTTATGTAATAGTTATGAACCTGTTTGACACCCGATATTAATTTGATATTAGTCTTGAATAGAAAAATCAAAGTAAACAAAAGTAAGCAGGTTAATACTAGAATTCTCTGTTCTATGATATTTGGCAAAGTTTTTCATGAGAAAAATGTCTTGATATGCCTTTCACTCGAAGGCAGAGTAGCTGAAAATCAGACAGGTTCATCTTTTATGAACTAGAAATCGAGTCAATGAGGCAATGATGCTCTTCATGAAATTGAGTTAGTCCTTGTTCTAGCTGTTAAATACCAACTGCTAAATCCTCTATCAAATCTTGCAAAATTTGGCATATAAAGTTGTTAAATTGCTTGCTGCAGAAAATTCAGCAGATTGGCGCCAACTTGTATGAAATTTTGGGAAAAATATGTACGGTAATTTTTAATGAAATAAGTTGAATAATGAATCTGATGATGATTTGCAGAACTGCATCACACTAACAAAGGAGAATGTCAAAGGCATAATCATGGTAACTTTTACTTTCTATTTGGAATTCATTTTCATTCAAACATATATCAGCTTTTTCTAGTTCACTATTATCCGTTCTCTTCAAACAATTGTTCATATTCGACCTAATAACTAATAACGGAAATTAATAACTAATAATATTTAACTGCCATATTTTCATATTAAGAAAGGTCTTTATTTTAAATAAATTATATTAATCATATAAAACTATCCTCTTTATCTTTTGAAAACCTTAACAGTAGAATAGTAAAAATGGATTCATTCTTAATCTTACAAGCCACCTTTTTTGCAGTGCATTTATGATTGGAGCCTTTTTTAATGACTAAGCTGCATATTTGGTCATAAAAATTATTTTGCTGGAAATATGAATTTCATTTAAAGGTTTGGTGTTGGTTAATGCATATTTTCTATAGCATCAAGCTTTGTTTGCTGTGTGTGCAGAGCATCAAGCTCCTCCGTGGCTTAATGGCGCCCACTACCAGTGACATTCTATGTGACATTGGCTGCATCATTGGCAGCAAGATTAGGCCCAATTCCAATGGCTGCATTCCAAACTTGTCTTCAGGTTTGGTTGACATCCTCCCTTCTAGCTGATGGTTTAGCTGTTGCTGTACAGGTACTGCCAATATACCATATATTATTATTAGTTACTTATTATAGAAACTTAAAGCACATATATATTTACAAAAAAATTGAAAGGAGTATATAATAATAAGTTTGGTTGGGTGACAGGCAATTCTAGCATGTGCCTTTGCTGAGAAAAATTTTGACAAAGTAACGGTTGAAGGATCAAAAGGAGAGGAAAAAGCAGGAAATTAGGACTCATAATGCTCAGTTGCATGCTGCAGTATCCGTGGCAGGCATAGCTGCTGCCGTTGCGGCCATTGCAGCTTCAATAGAGTGTACATTGTAGAATCAATAGAGTGTACATAGCAGCCATAAGAAAGTGTACATAGCTGCTATAAAGTTCTACACTTACCATATGAGTGGTCTCTAGCTTAGCTTGCATTGTTCAAGAAATTTTAGAAAATTCTAAGGATACTACTCTACTAATGTTTGTGAGACATGAATGTAATTTTCACTCCATATGGATGTACAAGTGTATATTATTGAATAAGTAGAGTTATATGCAAAGAGATATTATATAGATAATCTATTTTTCATATATCTCAAAGAAGAAAAAAATAATATATAATTTATTTGAGTTGAGTTGAGTTTTTTTATATTTATTTTGTATGAAAACAAGTTTATTTTGCAATTAGAAAAATAAAAAAAATTATATTTTACCTTATTGACAGATTTACAGACGGATTTTCTGTCTGTAATCAGAACGTGGGATGATTTTCCAAAGTTCAAATTACAGATGAAAAATCTGTCTGAAAAATCCGTCTGTAATTACAGACGGAAAATCTGTCTGAAAATCTGTCTGTAATTACAGACGGAAAATCCGTCTGAAAATCCGTCTGTAATTACAGACAGAAAATCTGTCAGAAAATCCGTCTGTAATTACAGACGGAAAATCCGTCTGAAAATCCTTCTGTAATTACAGACGAAAAATCCGCCGAAAAGTTCGTCGCCTTTGGAAAATGGATAGAAAATTTACAGAGGGAAAATCCGTTGGTAACTGGTAAAAATCTGTCTGTAATTTTCGACAGAAAAAAAATCCGTCGGTAAATAATTTCCGACGGGGCTTTTACAGAGGGACAAAATCCGTCGGTAATTTCGTCGGTAACCAAAAATCCGTCAGTAATAAAGACCGAATCCATCTATAAATCTGTCTGTATTAATCCATTTTCTAGTTGTGGGTGCTGAGGAGGAGGAAGAATACTTTGAACCCAACATGGAAGAGAATTTAGAGAACAATCATGAAGAAGAAGCTCATAATCATGCCAGAGAAGGCCATGCAAACCGGGCTGGGCAAGAAAGGAGGGTCTTAGGATCCTATATCAATCCTAATCCAAGAAACTGTGGAAGCAGCATTCAGAAACCCACCATACATGCCAACAATTTCGAGTTAAAACCTCAGCTCATCACCCTGGTGCAGAATAATTGTTCATTTGGAGGAGGTGCTCAAGAAGATCCTAATCAACACTTGACCACCTTCTTGAGGATTTGTGACACAGTGAAGTCCAATGGAGTCCACTCAGATGATCCTAATCAACAATTTCACTCAGGGACAAGGCATCCAAGTGGCTTGAATCCTTTCCAAAGGAGAGCTTGACTAATTGGGAGGAGGTAGTGAACAAGTTTTTGGCAAGGTTTTACCCCCCTCAAAGGATCAATAGGCTGAGAACTGAAGTGCAGACGTTCAGACAGCAAGATGGGGAGACACTTTATGAAGCTTGGGAAAGGTTCAAAGATCTAACAAGGAGATGCCCACCAGAGATATTTAATGAGTGGGTCCAACTTCACATTTTCTATGAAGGTCTTTCCTATGAGTCAAAGAAGGCTGTGGATCATTCATCAGGAGGCTCTTTAAACAAGAAGAAAACCATTGAAGAAGCCATAGATGTTATCGAAACAGTTGCTGAGAATGACTACTTCTATGCCTCTGAAAGAAGTAACACTAGAGGAGTAATGGAGCTGAACCACATGGATGCATTGTTAGCTCAAAACAAGATGATCACCAAGCAACTAGCAGATCTTACCAAGAAGGTGGAAGAGAACCAAGTTGCAGTAGCCATCACCTCATCACCAACTCAAGAAGGAGTAAACATAGGAGAAGAAGGTAACTGGGAGCAAGCCAACTATGTGGGAAACTCACCTAGACAAGTCCATGATCCATACTCCAAAACATACAACTCTGGATGGAGAAATCACCCCAACTTTGGATGGGGAAATCAACAAGACCAAGGGCAAGATCAGAGACGCCCCAACTTCAATTCCAACAACAATGCTACTCATCAAAACACCTCACAGAGATACTATCAACATCTATCTAACCAACCTTCTCAACCCACCATCATTAACAGATGATGGGCTTTCAAAGATTGAGGCTCTACTTGAAAACATATGCAGAGAAGTCCAAGACAACAAAGTGTTTAAGGAAGAAGTGCGAGCTAATATCAAGAACCAAGGAGAAAACATCAAGAGATTAGAGTCCCAAGTAGGATACCTATCTCAACAAATTCCCAAACCCACTGATGGATTCTCTAGTGATACAGAGAAGAATCCAAGAGGAGAAACAAAGAAAGTAAGATGGGAAGAATGCAAAATGATAACCACAAGTGATTAGGGGAGTATGAATGGAGTAGAACACCTCCAAAATAACCAAAAGGAAAGCCAGGAGGAAGGAAGCTGTGCAACTCAGCTTACATCCAAAGAAGAGCTAAAGAAGAAGGAGGTATTAAACCCGTATGCACCTTTTCCCCACAGGCTTAAAGGTGGTGTAGCAGGGAGAATGTTGACGTTGGGATTTTTGCTAGTAAAGAATTTCATAAAAACAGTCGCGTTGTAGATATAGTCTCTAAACCGACAGAAATCCCATTGTACAAACGTTTTGGTTGTCACAAGTAACAAACTCCTTAAAAATTGTTAACCGAGTATTTAAACCTCGGGTCGTCTTCTCAAGGAATTGCAGGGAGGTATGTTCTTATTATTGGTTATGAGTTGTAAATTAGGGTTTAGGAGGGAATATGTTGAATGACAAATAAAATAAAATAAAATAAAAACAATAAAATGTCTTGGCAAGGTATAAGAAATTGGAAGTCCAGATCGAATTATCCTTATCAATGATAATAAAAATTGAATCTTAATTTCACTTAGTTAACCCTTACTTAAAGCAGAGGAAGGTCAAGTGACTAATTAGTTTGATCTTCAAATCCGAGTTAATTCCTAAGAAAAGATTGGGATTATTGAAGTTCAATTCAATTAGAGGAGATAACAATTATCAATTATGCTGTTGAGTTAGATAACTTCCTGAGTTACTGATTTCTTAACCAAAACCAAAAGGAAAGGAAATTGAAGCTACTGGAATAAAAATGCCTTCAGATGGGAAGCAATAATCATGTAAATAAAAGAAAGCAATAATAACTGAAATACCTCAAATAATATTAATTCAAAGAAAATCATAACATGAAAGCCATAAGCCAATTGAGATGTAAATAAGAAATGGAGTAATAAAATAAAATAAATAAAAGTAGAAAATACTTTAAGGGAACATTGAACCTGGGATTTAGAGTCACTCCTAAAACTAAGAGAAGTCCTAAATCCTAATCCTAAGAGAGAGGAGAGAACCTCTCTCTCTCTAAAACTACATCTAAAACATGAAAAGTGAATTATGAGAGCTTGATGAGTCTCTGCAAGTTCCCTGACTTTAATCTGTGTTTCTGGGCCGAAAACTGGGTTGAAATGCGGCCCAGAATCTCTGCCAGCGACTTTTGTAATTCTGCAGATCGCGCATGTCACGTGTCCGCGTCGTCCACGCGACCGCGTCACTCAGCGTTTTTTGTATCACGCGTCCGCGTCGTCCACGCATTCGCGTCGTATATGCAGCTTCCAATCCGCGCGGTCGCATCAGGCACGCGATCGCGTCACTCCGATTTCTTCCATTTCACGCGGTCGCGTGAGCCATGCGACCGCATGACTTCTCGCTGGTCACCTCCTCGATTCCTTGTGTTCCTTCCATTTTTGCACACTTCCTCTTCATCCTCTAATCCATTCCTGCCCTATGAAGCCTGAAACACTTAACACACAGATCAAGGCATCAAATAGTAAAAGAAAGAATTAAGATTAGCTAAATTAAGACCAAAGAAGCATGTTTTCAATCATGTAATAATTTTAGGAAGGAAATATAAATACATGCTAAATACATGAATAAGTGGGTAAAGATCATGATAAAACCACACAATTAAACACATTGTAAACCATAAAATAGTGGTTTATCAACCTCCCCACACTTAAACATTAGCATGTCCTCATGCTAAACTCAAGGAGACCAAATAAATGAGTAGGGAAAGGCAAGATTCATGGAATGCAACCTATGAATGTGAATGCAACTACATGCAAAGATAATTCTACCTTCTTGGTAAAAAAGCAAATAATTCTTTCAAGAACAAGTATGAACTGGATTTGACTAATTCAAATCACAAAATACAATACAAATAACTTGCAAGAAAAAGATAGCTCATGAAAGCAGGGAACATAGAATTGAGCACTGAACCCTTACTGGTAGTGTATATCATTATAACTCTCAAGTGTCTAGGGTCAATTCTCTCAATTCTCTACTAATCTTGCTTTCTATAGCTTGCTCTTCATCTAACAATCAACAAAATTTTAATGCACCAATACACAAATCAAGAGGTCTTTCAAGGGTTGTAATGGGGTTAGGGTCAAGGTAGGATTGTATTTGGCCAAGTGGACTAAAATTTGAATCCTTAATTAACATAAACTTTCCACCTAAGTTAAGACAATCCATTTAATTAAAATAGAAAATCTAACTTCCCATTAACTGTATTTACTACATATTTATGCATTCTAAGTTTTGAGTACAGCTCATATGCATTGATCTCACTATTTATTTTGGGGCATTTTGTCCCCTTTTCTTAATTGCTTTTTTTTTTCTTTTCTTTTTCACCCTTTTTTTTTCAATGCATATGATTAAAGTATTGAATGCAATAACATGTGCTCAACCATTATTTTGCACATTTTCACTAAAATATACAGCACCCAATTATTCAAACCAAATATTTCCAAACCCAACTTTCCCACACTTAAATCATGAGCACTTTTACTAGTCTAAGCTAACTAAGGATTCAAATTAAGGACATTATTGTTTTTCGCTCAGAGTTAGTAATGTGCTAAAGTAAAGAACAAATGGGTGTATTAGGCTCAAATTGGTTTGCAAAGGATAATGGAAGGGAAGGCCATATGGGTATGTAAGCTCAGTGAAACAAGGCCTCAATCATATAAGTGCATGTATACATCAAATAATGGAAATATAGAATCAAGCAAGACAAAGATTACAATTTTAGAGAGAATAACACACACAAAAATAAAATATTGGTTGATAAAATGCAACCAATCAAATAAGCTCAAAATCTCACTGGTTTTATGTGTTCAAGCTTTAAACCATGTTCCAAAATAATATTTCTTTCTTACAAGTTTTTCAAAAAATTTTATTCAAATTAGTGAAATACTATAAGAATTTCTTGAAAAAGAGAATATTACTTCAACCAAGTGGTAAAATATGCACAAAATCAAGAAAATATGCAATCAGATATGCAAATGCAATAATGAAAAATAAAAATTGGTGTTGAGAAGGGACTAACTAACCCTGTAGAGATCGGTATCGACCTCCCCACACTTAAAGATTGCACCGTCCTCGGTGCATGCAAAACTGTACAGGTGGGCGGGGGTTGTGGTTCTTCAGCTGGTGCTCTTTTTTTTTGTTCCCTTTCTTGCCGGTGGTGTGGGAGTCGCTTTCTCTGTACTCTTTTTGGTGGCCATCCTGAAAAGGGAAAAAGAAAGTAACTTTGAAAGCTAAGGGTTAGAGCAAGGAAGAGAACGGGAAAGGTGGTAATCAATGCACAGTAAAGAAGAATGACGTTAACACATGGTCATGACTACACGTAAAAAGTCATCAATGGAAATATAGCAAGTACATGTAATGACAATTGAATGCAAGATGTTTATTGGCATGCTGGCAAAGGCATGAGTAGCATAGATCAAGCATTCAATGTCCAAGTTGGATTTCCAAGTCTTTCAAACTAACAATCATGTTTGTAATAACAATTATATTTAATTAATAAAATATAAAAAGGGTTTTGTAAAAAGCAAGCATTTATAGTAATAGATTAAAAGAAATCTTAAAAATAGTGCATAATGCCATACGGGTGTTTTCACAAACACATAGCATGCATGGTGAATAAGCTATTTGAAAGTATTAAATTGAACATGCAAGCAACCCTTAAAAAAGTAATATATAATTGTCAAATAATCCATAAAAATATAGAAAAATAATGACCCAAATAAAATTCCAACACCAATGAAAATAATGCAATGAATGAAAGTATGCAATTAAGTAAAAGAATATGAAAGATAAGAGAAATGAGAAGAGGAAAGAAGGGAAGAAGAAGTAAGTAAGAAAGGAGGGAGAAAAAATTAGGATTGGAGAAGAGAAAATAAGATATTTGGCAAATAAGGTTAAGCTGTGCGGCGCAAGCGACGCGGACGCGTGGGGCACGCGGTCGCGTGACTTGCGCTTTAAGTTAATCGACGCGGTCGCGTTGGTCACGCGGTCGCGTGACATGGTTTATGCTACTGGCGCGAGGGCAGCCTCGCGCTCGCATAACTCTCTGTTCAAAAATCTTATTTTTGCTAAATTTTGGGTGACGCGATCGCGTGGGGCATGCGATTGCGTGAGTGGCTGCAAAAAGGAATGACGCGGACGCGTGAGCTATGCGTCCGCGTGGATAGAATTGTGCGTTCAGCACCAATCCAGTATCACTCTCGCACAATAATTCGTAGTGCACCCTTTTTACGTCGAAAATTAGGGCAAGCGGTCGCGTGGGGCACGCGGTTGCGTTGGAGGCCATTATTCCCATATGACGCGGTTGCGTGGGATGATTTGTGCCATTGGCACGCCTCTAGCCACGCTTGATGTGCGGAAAACGATCCGACACAAAACTCACCGGCAAGTGTACCGGGTCGCATCAAGTAATAATAACTCACATGAGTGAGGTCGATCCCACATGGATTGAAGGATTGAGCAATTTTAGTTTAGTGGTTGATTTAGTCAAGCGAATCAAGTATTGGTTGAGTGTTTTGTATCCAACAGGAAGTAAATGACAGGAAATGTAAAGGGGGAAGGGAAAATTGCAGTAAATTAAAGAGCAGGAAAGTAAATTTGCAGAATCTTAAAGAACAAGAAAGTAAATGACTGAAACTTAAAGTGCAAGAAATGTAAATTGCAGTAACTTAAATGGCAAGAAATGTAAATTGCTTGAATGTAAAAGGGATTTGAGGACTGGGATTGCAGAATCTAAACAAAGAGAAAGTGAATTACCATAATTAATAGAGCAGAAATTGAATTGGAAGCAATGATGATTCAAACAGAAATTGAAATTAAAATGCAGCAAGGTTCACAGAAGAACCCAAGTAAATTGTGATCTCAGGATTCAAGAGCTTAGGTAGCAGAGCCTAAAACTCAATTTCCTTCCCAGATCCGAGTTATCAAAGCAATTGACAGAAAATTAAAGAAGAAACAGTAGAAGAACAGAAATGAAATTCAATTGTGCATAAAAGGATTTAAAGAGATTTTAGATGGGAATTGAGACAGAATTTCCTCAATTTCACACACCCAAAACTCAAAAAAAAAAAAGAGTGGAATTGCCCGAGTAAACACGAGGAAGGAGATCAGTCAATTCTCCCTTAATCCTCTGAACTCTCGGTCAAGTCTCTCAAGAACAATTGCAAGAAATTCAAAGCTCCAGAAAGTGCAAAATTCAAAAGTCAAGCTAAAGGTAAGTGATCAAAAGGTTCCTAATTACATCAAACTAGATCCTATTTATACACTTTCTATTCTTGGATTTTGGAATTTGGATGGGCTTTTGATTTGGTGAAGAAATGACTTTGATTGGAATTTTAATTGAATTTTTTGGCCCAAAATGGTAGCTCCCAGGAGGCTGCCCTGCCCATGTGGAGGGCAGGGCAGGATTTGGTGCATGTTGGTGTGGCTTTGGTGCGGCCTGGTGCATGTTGGCGCAGCTTGGTGCGCAAAACGCTGCCCTGCCTGCGCCGAGGGCAGGGCAGGAAAAATTTGGTGCGCCAGAATTGCCACGGTGCGTGCTTGGTGCTGCCAGGATTGAGCTGTGATGTGCCAGATTCACTTTTTGGTGCGCCAGAGTTGTGCATCAACCAAATGCTGCCCTGCCCTCGCGGAGGGCAGGGCAGTGTTTCCAAAATGCAATCCCGTGTTCGAACCTGGGCGGACGCACACGCTACACCATTTTCCTTGGTCTCTTGGCACGGTAATGGGTCTTAAGTCCTAGCTTCCTCATGGTCCCGTGTTCAACTCTTGTGACAAGCATTTGGAGACAATTTTCTTTGAATTTCTCCCTTGGTGAGCCCGATACTGCCCTTGTGGAGGGCAGGGCAACATTTTCTTCTTCTTGGTTCCAAGGCACAACTTTGTGCTCTGCCCTTGTAGTGGGCAGGGCAGAGTTGCCTTCTTTGCTTGGTTCCCTTATGTTGCCCTCCTAGAGGGCAGTGTGCCCTTGTGGAGGGCAATGCTTGCCTCCCCCATTGCATGCAGCACACTTCTTCTCTCTTTGACCACACTTTCTTTTCCTTGAGCCACACTTCCTTAGGCCACGCTTTTCCTTTTTTCCTTTTCTTCACCTACAATAAACCAAAACAACCACTCAAAGTATCACTAAATTCAAGAGGCTTATAAATCAATTAAAATTCAATTAAAATTAGCTTAAACCTCATGGATTATCATTAATTTCATGGTGGTTGCTTGATTTAAAGAAGTTGTGCATTTTCACTCCAAATCACTTACTTAAGAAGCAAAAAAGTGCATAAAGACTAACAAAACAAGTGAAATTAGCTTGAAAAATGGGTATATGATGACTTGTCATCACAACACCAAACTTAAATCTTGCTTGTCCCCAAGCAAGCATCAAAACTAAGAGTAAATGACATGAATAAGAAAAGAACACATATCCTTATTAGGCATATAGCAGAACTTGATTTATGGAGTCTTTATGCAGACAATGATAACTCACTTATTGTTGCTGTTACATAATATACATCTTTCCTCAAAGGCTTGCTAAACTTGCTGTTATAAGACTCACTTTTTAATTCCTCCCTTGCTAACTTTTCTTTGCTTACAATGCTTAACAAGCTTATTATTCTTTTGGAGGTTTGGTGTCAAATGTTGCAGTAATAGCCTTTGGCTTTATTTGTTTCTTTCTTTTACTCAACATCTCTCCACCACAGACACTTGGCTCACTAATTCTTCCTAGGATCATTGATGCCCAGCATCTCTTTGGATAACTAAATGTTCTGTATCTAAGTTGCTCTTTATTGTGGATTTTCAATTGGCCATCCCAAATCAGTTGATCTAAGTGACCGGGTTTTAAAATACCCCTTAGAATTTACTCATCCAAGCATATCTTAGTACAAGAACACCACAGGCATATGTCCTAAGGTTCAAGCTATTGGTGTCCAACCTTTATTCTTTGTTTTTCTTGCCATTTTGGCTTTTTCTTTCCCTTTTCTTTCTATTTTTGTTACCAAGGGCTTTTTTCATTATTGATAAGAGTCTTTGTAACAGCAAGCTAACTCACAATTGAATGAGAATGATATTATGCAACAATTATTTCATGAGTTATGCATTTAATCCAACACATATACCACCACCAACTTCCATTCATACTTATGCAACATTGGATATTTCACTTTCCAATTCAGACCAAACTCTTTTATTTAAGCATATGGGAAACAAAACAATTTTCAAGCTAAGTGATAGATAACAAGCATTATGCAGGTTTAGCATTTTTAGCAAACAATTTTACTTGCAACTAAATAAACACTTTAGCAAGACATACAATGGTTTCCAGATTCAAAACATTTCACAGCAGCAAGGATTAAGTTTAGATACAACCTTTGAAGTTGCAGCCCTTTGATTTTTCCTTCTGTTGTGTTCTCTTTGAGTTAAGATGCATAATGTCTTCAATTGTTGACTCATGTCCTGAATAATCCTCAAAGTTGCTTGCTTCTCAAGCCCTTAATTATATGGTTAGTGTGCATAAACTGAGTGTGGTTCCAGGATTGATTTTTGGTGTAGGGACACCAAACTTAATTGTTTGTCACTGCCTCAGATGCAACAAGTTAACCATATTTGAAACCATGTATACTTGCTAAAGGTTAATGAAATTAAAGCTAGAAAACAATTCAACAGTTGAATAATGTGTTTGATTGCTTGGAGCTAGAATCATGCAAGAGGTGAGAATGTGTTTTTAAATGATATTTTTGGTGGAACACCAAACTTAGAAGTTTTCATTCTCCCTCAAATTGTTTTGGTGTGCAACACCAAACTTAGCTCCTTGCAATGCATACCAATTATCCAACAAATTTTTTTATTGAAAGAGCTATGAAAAAGAAAACTACCTCAGGTTGGGTTGCCTCCCAACAAGCGCTCTTTTATTGTCACTAGCTTGACATCTTCTATTTTTGCTGATCATGGAGGTTGAAAATCACAGTGCCTTAGCTTATCTTTCTTCACTGTGAACTTCCTTCCGGTTTCCTCTTTGATGACCTCTATAGATTCTTGTGGAAGGATCTTAGTCACAATGTAATGATCAGACAACTGTGGGGATACCTTTATGGTTTGCATATTGATCATCACTCGATCCCCTAGTGAAAATTTTCTAGTAGGGATTTTCTGCTTTTCTTTAGTTCTATCCTCTGTCTCTCCTTGAAAGAATTCAGTGTTGTGTTTTTCTTGGCTGGTACTTCCTTTTTCCAGTGTTTTCTCATTTTTCCATCCTTCCTTCTTTGTAGCATCTTCATTGTCGGTTGGTTTGTCTTCAATGGTTTTAAGGAAAGTAATTGGTTTCTTTTCACCCATTTCTGCAAAGTTCTTCACCAGTTGAGCTATCTGCTCCTTAATTCCTTTGATTAACATCGTTTGGTTCCTTGTTGTTTCCTCTTGGTGTTTCATCATTCTCTCTATTAGGATCTCCAAGTTTGTGATTCTCTGAGAGTCTTGTGGGGTTGGTTGGTTATGAGATGTTAAAGGTAGGAAGGGTGGGTGTGGTGGCAGCATGTAGTGGTTGTTATTGCTATGATGGTGTTTTTGCTGGTTTGTGAGGTTGGGGTTGTTATAATTGAAGTCCCTTGGTTTGTGATTTTGGTACTCGTTCCTTCTCCAGTTGAGATGAGTCTGGGAGTGTCTGTGTTGTGAGTATTGGCTCTGGGTGGTATTAGTGGGTGGGTGATGTTGATTGGTTATGGTCATGGAATTGCACTGGTGGAAACTTCCTTGTTCTTGATGTTGAGGCTCCCTCATTCTCAGATAAGAATGAGGTCTCCATGGTGGAAATTTGGCATTCACTGCAGCAGACAGCTCCATGTTTTGCTGTGGTTGATGGTGCATTTGTCTATTTAAGTCCTTGAACGCATTCACCCCTTCACTATTCATCACTTCTTTTTCTGAGATTGCATTCTGTGGTTTCTCAAATGAATGTTGGTTGTTGACTCCTTTGTCATTGAGGTCTGCAATTCCTTGGGCAGTTGTTGTTGCTTTGAGTAGACCATCTGAGAAGTAGTCCACTGCTTTTCTTGTTTCTGGGGTCAATCCTTCATAGAAAGCCCGGAAGCCCACTTTATCAGTTGCTTTCTTGTATCTTTCCCAGGCGTTGAAGAGTGGTTCTTCGTCCCCTTGTGTGAATAGATGTTCCTCCTCTTTCGGCTGGATGACCTGTCTGGATGAGGTGAATTTGGCCAGAAATTGGGTGACCAAATCATCCCAACTAGTGATACTTCCTTGGGGAAAAGTTTCAAACCATTGTGCAGCTTCACCCTTTAATGAGAAAGGGAATAACAGGATCTTGTAAGTGTCCTGATCTGGACCATCAGTTTTGACCGCATTACAAGTCCTCAGAAAAGTAGATATGTGCTGTTGAGGATCCTCCGATGGATTTCCATCATAAGAACAATTGTTCTTGATGAGTGTAATGAGTGGTGGCTTCATGTCATGATACTCCTTGTTTGTAGAAATTTGATTTCCTGTGGCATGCGATCAAACAGGAGGAATAAACGGCAACACACTTGAGGATTAAATGAAGTTAGTTAAAATAAACTGTTAGCGAATTGATAGAGGCAATTTCTCAAACAGTTAGTATGTTAGTAGGAATTAGAATAACAGAAAAGAAAAAATGCTTAATCTAGACCTCCACTTCACTTAATCATTGTCAATCTATTTCAATCCCCGGCAACGGCGCCAAAAACTTGATGTGCGGAAAATGATCCGACACAAAACTCACCGGCAAGTGTACCGGGTCGCATCAAGTAATAATAACTCACATGAGTGAGGTCGATCCCACAGGGATTGAAGGATTGAGCAATTTTAGTTTAGTGGTTGATTTAGTCAAGCGAATCAAGTATTGGTTGAGTGTTTTGTATCCAACAGGAAGTAAATGACAGGAAATGTAAAGGGGGAAGGGAAAATTGCAGTAAATTAAAGAGCAGGAAAGTAAATTTGCAGAATCTTAAAGAACAAGAAAGTAAATGACTGAAACTTAAAGTGCAAGAAATGTAAATTGCAGTAACTTAAATGGCAAGAAATGTAAATTGCTTGAATGTAAAAGGGATTTGAGGACTGGGATTGCAGAATCTAAACAAAGAGAAAGTGAATTACCACAATTAATAGAGCAGAAATTGAATTGGAAGCAATGATGATTGAAACAGAAATTGAAATTAAAATGCAGCAAGGTTCACAGAAGAACCCAAGTAAATTGTGATCTCAGGACTCAAGAGCTTAGGTAGCAGAGCCTAAAACTCAATTTCCTTCCCAGATCCGAGTTATCAAAGCAATTGACAGAAAATTAAAGAAGAAACAGTAGAAGAACAGAAATGAAATTCAATTGTGCATAAAAGGATTTAAAGAGATTTTAGATGGGAATTGAGACAGAATTTCCTCAATTTCACACACCCAAAACTCAAAAAAAAAAAGAGTGGAATTGCCCGAGTAAACACGAGGAAGGAGATCAGTCAATTCTCCCTTAATCCTCTGAACTCTCGGTCAAGTCTCTCAAGAACAATTGCAAGAAATTCAAAGCTCCAGAAAGTGCAAAATTCAAAAGTCAAGCTAAAGGTAAGTGATCAAAAGGTTCCTAATTACATCAAACTAGATCCTATTTATACACTTTCTATTCTTGGATTTTGGAATTTGGATGGGCTTTTGATTTGGTGAAGAAATGACTTTGATTGGAATTTTAATTGAATTTTTCGGCCCAAAATGGTAGCTCCCAGGAGGCTGCCCTGCCCATGTGGAGGGCAGGGCAGGATTTGGTGCATGTTGGTGTGGCTTTGGTACGGCCTGGTGCATGTTGGCGCAGCTTGGTGCGCAAAACGCTGCCCTGCCCGCGCCGAGGGCAGGGCAGGAAAAATTTGGTGCGCCAGAATTGCCACGGTGCGTGCTTGGTGCTGCCAGGATTGAGCTGTGATGCGCCAGATTCACTTTTTGGTGCGCCAGAGTTGTGCATCAACCAAATGCTGCCCTGCCCTCGCGGAGGGCAGGGCAGTGTTTCCAAAATGCAATCCCGTGTTCGAACCTGGGCGGACGCACACGCTACACCATTTTCCTTGGTCTCTTGGCACGGTAATGGGTCTTAAGTCCTAGCTTCCTCATGGTCCCGTGTTCAACTCTTGTGACAAGCATTTGGAGACAATTTCCTTTGAATTTCTCCCTTGGTGAGCCCGATACTGCCCTTGTGGAGGGCAGGGCAACATTTTCTTCTTCTTGGTTCCAAGGCACAACTTTGTGCTCTGCCCTTGTAGTGGGCAGGGCAGAGTTGCCTTCTTTGCTTGGTTCCCTTATGTTGCCCTCCTAGAGGGCAGTGTGCCCTTGTGGAGGGCAATGCTTGCCTCCCCCATTGCATGCAGCACCCTTCTTCTCTCTTTGACCACACTTTCTTTTCCTTGAGCCACACTTCCTTAGGCCACGCTTTTCCTTTTTTCCTTTTCTTCACCTACAATAAACCAAAACAACCACTCAAAGTATCACTAAATTCAAGAGGCTTATAAATCAATTAAAATTCAATTAAAATTAGCTAAAACCTCATGGATTATCATTAATTTCATGGTGGTTGCTTGATTTAAAGAAGTTGTGCATTTTCACTCCAAATCACTTACTTAAGAAGCAAGAAAGTGCATAAAGATTAACAAAACAAGTGAAATTAGCTTGAAAAATGGGTATATGATGACTTGTCATCAACGCTCTCGCATGACTCTCTGTTCATTTTTATTTTCTCCCCTCTCCTCGCGACGCAGATGCGTCGCTGATGCGGTCGCGTCGCGTGGCATTTTTTTTATGCAATTATGTAGTATGTAATATGCAGTGTTAATGTAGATGCTATGAAAACTTCCAGGTTCAATGAAAATAAAATAAAATTTGAAAACAAATAAAACTAAATAAAAATGAAAAAGGAACGATCATACCATGTTGGGTTGTCTCCCACCTAGCACTTTTAGTTAAAGTCCTTAAGTTGGACATTTGATGAGCTCCCTGTTATGGTGGCTTATGCTTGTATTCATCCAGGAATCCTCACCAGTGTTTGTACTTCCAGTAACCTCCGGGATCCCAAACTAAGCATGTAAAGCCCTTAAGAAGCTTCAAACAGATTCTTAGGCTCCCGGGGTAACAAGTGTCAGAGCAGATTCCAGGATCCCAAATCTTGCTTTTACACCCATCTTTGTCGGGATCTGTATTTTTCCAACTGGGTGATAAGTAATTTGAATTCTCACTGCGGCTACCAAACAGCTTCCTAGACCCATTCAGTTGAGCTTTACACCAACCTTTGTGTTTAAACTTAAAGCTTCCAACCATAATGAACTTTGCAGGGCAATTCTTACCACTGGCCATCTTCCTCTTACTCTTAATGTCACAAAGAGCTCTAAGTTGACCATCCGTCTCCAGTAGCCCATATTCAAGTGGAATTAGAAAGCTAAGGGATATGAATTTTACCCACTTGAATGTTGTGAAGGATGACGGCAACTTAAGGGGAGGTATCTTCAATGAAATTGCAAGCTCCACTCCCTTGTGCTCTTTTCTGATAATTACCACATCTTTGCAAGCTTCTTTAATTTCAACCTCTTCCTCCTGGTAGCTTTCTTCCAATTCAATCTTCTCTTTATTGCTTTCCAAGGGCATGGGAGGTTGTGCTTCTTCTTCTTGAATCTCCATCTCTTGATCAACCTCTTCCAAGTCTTTAACTGTGATGCCTTGGAGGTTGTACACCCTCCTCAACATCAATTGCAACCGTCTTGGAAGGAGGCTCTATGTTTTGACTTTCCCATGGATGTTCAGCATTTCCTAAGTCTTCAACCAATTCTTCTTCTTCAATAATTCCGGCTTCCTCTACTTGTTCCAGTACAAAGTCATGCTCCGTACTGTTCACTGGAGTTTCTAGTATCTCCTTCATACTACGTTCTTCATTAGATTGTCCACATGAAACCATGGGGGTTCCTTGAGTGTCCGAATGTCAAGAAGCTAATTGACTCATTGTTGCTTGCCCCAATTGATGAATGGTTGCCTGAAATCGATCCACTGTTTCCTTGAAATGATCCTTTGTCTCTTGATGCACTCGGCTTTCATAAATAGGATCATAGTGCTCTTGGATTGATGGATATAGAGATGGTGAATATTGAAGTGGTGGTTTTTATGAGTAATTGGGTTGGAATTGGGGTGGTTCTATATATGGTTCATATGGCTCATAAGGTGGTTGGTATGGTGGTTGAGGGTTAGGGTCATATGGAGGTGAATGGTGGTAGTTGGCTTGTGAGTGTGGTGGTTCAAAGTTGTGTTGAGGAGAGGGTTTATAGGCATATGGTGGTGGTTGTTGATAGTTCATTGGAGGTGGTTGTTGCCATGAGGGTTGATCAAATCCTTGTGGATTCTCCCATCTTTGATTGTTCCAATCTTGATGCCTGTTCTCATTGTAATTTCTTCTTCCTGCAACATAATTGTAACCAGACTCATAGCCAAAGGGGTGAGAGTTCATAGTAGCAAACAAAAGTTAAAAACAAAAATAAAAACAAATTGAAATTAAAAGGTTATTTAAAAATTTTTTTTAAATTTGAAAATTAAATTTTGAAATTTTGAAAATTAAATTTTGAAATCTGAAATTTGAAATTTTGAATTTTAAAATTTTTTTGAAATTTTGAATTTTGAAATTTTGAAAATTGAAATTTAAATATTGAATTTTGAAATTTGATTTTTTGAAATAAGATAAGATAAGATAAAAATTTTAAAATAAAAACCAATAACCTCTTAATTTACGAAAAAGCAAAAATAAAAACAAATAAACAAGCAAAAATAAAATATTTACAATAACCAATAATAAGGCACACGTTTGCAATTCCCCGGCAACGGCGCTATTTTGACGTTGGAATTTTTGCCAGTAAAGAATTTCATAAAAATAGTCGCGTTGTAGATATAGTCTCTAAACCGACAGAAATCCCTTCGTACAAACGTTTTGGTTGTCACAAGTAACAAAGCCCTTAAAAATTGTTAACCGAATATTTAAACCTCGGGTCATCTTCTCAAGGAATTGCAGGGAGGTATGTTCTTATTATTGGTTATGAGTTGTAAATTAGGGTTTAGGAGGGAATATGTTGAATGACAAATAAAATAAAATAAAATAAAATAATAACAATAAAATCTCTTGGCAAGGTATAAGAAATTGGAAGTCCAGACCGAATTATCCTTATCAATGATAATAAAAATTGAATCTTAATTTCACTTAGTTAACCCTTACTTAAAGCAGAGGAAGGTCTAGTGACTAATTAGTTTGATCTTCAAATCCGAGTTAATTCCTAAGAAAAGATTGGGATTATTGAAGTTCAATTCAATTAGAGGAGATAACAATTATCAATTTATGCTGTTGAGTTGGATAACTTCCTGAGTTACTGATTTCTTAACCGAAACCAAAAGGAAAGGAGATTGAAGCTGCTGGAATAAAAATGCCTTCAGATGGGAAGCAATAATCATGTAAATAAAAGAAAGCAATAATAACTGAAATACCTCAAATAATATTAATTCAAAGAAAATCATAACATGAAAGCCATAAGCCAATTGAGATGTAAATAAGAAATGGAGTAATAAAATAAAATAAATAAAAGTAGAAAATACTTTAAGGGAACATTGAACCTGGAATTTAGAGTCACTCCAAAAACTAAGAGAAGTCCTAAATCCTAATCCTAAGAGAGAGGAGAGAACCTCTCTCTCTAAAACTACATCTAAAACATGAAAAGTGAATTATGAGAGCTTGATGAGTCTCTGCAAGTTCCCTGACTTTAATCTATGTTTCTAGGCCGAAAACTGGGTTGAAATGCGGCCCAGAATCTCTGCCAGCGACTTTTGTAATTCTGCAGATCGCGCATGTCACGCGTCCGCGTCGTCTACGCGACCGCGTCACTCAGCGTTTTTCGTATCACGCGTCCGCGTCGTCACGCATTCGCGTCGTATATGCAGCTTCCAATCCGCGTGGTCGCGTCAGGCACGCGATCGTGTCACTCCGATTTCTTCCATTTCACGCGGTCGCGTGAGCCATGCGACCACGTGACTTCTCGCTGGTCATCTCCTCGATTCCTTGTGTTCCTTCCATTTTTGCACACTTCCTCTTCATCCTCTAATCCATTCCTGCCCTATGAAGCCTGAAACACTTAACACACAGATCAAGGCATCGAATAGTAATAAGAGAGAATTAAGATTAGCTAAATTAAGACCAAAGAAGCATGTTTTCAATCATGTAATAATTTTAGGAAGGAAATATAAATACATGCTAAATACATGAATAAGTGGGTAAAGATCATGATAAAACCACACAATTAAACACGTTGTAAACCATAAAATAGTGGTTTATCAACCTCCCCACACTTAAACATTAGCATGTCCTCATGCTAAACTCAAGGAGACCAAATAAATGAGTAGGGAAAGACAAGATTCATGCAATGCAACCTATGAATGTGAATACAACTACATGCAAAGATGATTCTACCTTCTTGGTGAAAAAGTAAATAATTCTTTCAAGAACAAGTATGAACTGGATTTCACTAATTCAAATCACAAAATACAATACAAATAACTTGCAAGAAAAAGATAGCTCATGAAAGCAGGAAACATAGAATTGAGCACTGAACCCTTACTGGTAGTGTATATCATTATAACTCTCAAGTGTCTAGGGTCAATTCTCTCAATTCTCTACTAATCTTGCTTTTCATTGAAGGGTGGACAAACAATCAAGATGAACAGAGATTGTAGTGCTCTCATTGAACCAGGGCCACCCACAAAAAAAGAGGATCCAGGGAGTTTCCACATTCCTTGTGCCATAGGAGAAACAATGATTGACAAAGGACTTTGTGACTTGGGAGCAAGCATCAATCTAATGCCTCTCTCCCTCATGAAGAAGCTTCAAATCAATGAACTAACTCCTACTGATGTAATTATCAGATTGGCTGACAAAACCCAAAAACAAGCACTAGGGGTGGTTGAAAATGTGTTGGTGAAGGTTAGGAGCTACTATCTTCCCATAGATTTTGTTGATCTGGAAATGGATGAGAATCCTATTTACCCCATCATTCTGGGAAGACCCTTCCTAGCCACTGCTAGAGCACTCATAGATGTAGAACGAGGAGACTTAGTGTTGAGAATACATGATGAGCAGCTCACTTTCAATGTCCTTAAACCCTCACAAGAATCAGATCATGATAACAGAGAGTTGATGGAAGAGCCAACCAAGGAAGTATTGATGAAAGAAACAAGCAGTAAAGCAGAGACAATACAAATAGAAGCCCCATTAGTTGGGAAGCCATATAGTCAACCACATTCAGAGGAAATCGAAAGGGAACCAGAACCACCAGAGTCATACAAGATCAATAACAAGAATCCCCTAGAGAAAGAACCCATAGAAAACAAGACAACATCAATGGAAACAAAGAAAAAGGTTCCAAGGGGATGGAGAAATAAGAAAATCCCTACAAAAAATTTCTCACCAGGAGATGAAGTGATTTCTACATACTTTCCATCTATACCACCTCACCTCCCCACTATTCCATCTCAGCTTCCCCCTGTATATACCATCAATAAAATTTTGTCCTTAGAACATATGGAGCTTATCAACAAGGCCAATGGACATAGGTTCACCGCAATAGGGGAGGACTTCAAGCACTATCAACCACCTTAACAAGGGGCAATCGTCAAGCTAATGACGATAAAGAAGCGCTTCATGGGAGGCAACCCATGCTCTATAACTCTTCTCTTTAATTTTTAATAATAGCAATAAGGTAATTTCCATGGAAGTTCTAATCAATCTTGGCTACTAACATAAAGCTCCTCTACATGTGACTTATAGTACATGATAAGTTTGGTGTTCAAAGCACACCAAGTGTGGTTTGAACACACCTTATGAGGAAAGTTCACTCCCCAAACTTGTTGCACCATGTGATTACAAACAAGTTTGGTGTACCAACGTGCATGCATGGGAAGCTTAATGTTTGATCAATTTGCTCTCATGGAAAACATTTAGTTATATATAAACAAAAGAAAAAGAAAAAGAATTATTTTTTTTAGTTCATACTTTTTTCCACTAAAAGTTTTAAATAACCCATTGTATTTACTTTTCGTATATAGGGAATCAAAAAGGACATTGATGGTACTTGATAGGACAATTAATAGAAGGAGATTCGGCCACTACACTAAGAGAATTTCACACTTGTCCTCATAGAGAATGTCATTGGAAGTGTTGCCATGCAACATTGGGAGTAGATGGCTTTGGAGACTGAACCAAGACCCTCATAAAAGAGGTAATCCTTGTGCTCATTCAATCTCAAAACCCCAACCGTCCACTATCAAACAACACCATCAATCCACACCCTTCAACAATTGCCATCTCTCTATATAAACCCCTTCACACACCCTTTTCGTACACACCCTGTATTCTCCATTCATCTTTTTCAATTCTTTTTCTCGGCTATACGTACTTCTTGTACACCCTATATCCTTACCTTTCTTCCTTCTCTCAAAACACATTCCCCTAAGACACATTCTGCTTCACATCAACCGAATTCCATCTTCAACTTCATAGCTTTCACCATCTTCGCAACCCAATCCCCACTCATGGCATCATCAAGCTCCAAGAGGCGAAGAGGAAAGGAGCCAATGGAGCAGCCCTCTTTCAACACCGGGAAATTCAAAACCGCCTTCCATGAGCTCGAGTTCGAGCGAATAAAGGACAAGAAGATACTGCCTGAATCGACCTTCCAGTTTGATGAAGATGAGTGTCCACAAATTCAGGAAAAGATTGAAAAGAGGGGTTGGGAAAAGCTCACTAACCCGGAAGCAAGGGCAAATGCAAACCTCATCAGAGAATTTTATGCAAATGTGGTTAGAGAAGATAAGACCACAGCCCCCACCTTCAAGAGCTATGTAAGAGGAATAGAGGTGGACTTTAGCCCCAATGCAATCACTAGAGCTCTCCAATTGAAATCCCCACATTTTGTTGAGCTTGGTTATCAAGAAAGAATAAATAAAGATGCCGACAATGATGAATTGGAAGAGATCGTGGGTGACATATGCATTATGGGATCTGACTGGGAAAGGTATTCAGATAAGAGACCCCGATTCATCAGGAGAGGAGACCTCATCCCGGAAGCCAAGGCCTAGTTTGAGCTTGTGAGACGATCTATCCTCCCAGCAGCAAATAATTCTGAGGTCAATATTACTCGAACTACCATGGTACATTGCTTGATAAAGGGTGGAAGCATCAACGTGCACAAAATTATAGCTGAAGGAATCCAAGAATCAGCCGAAAAGAAGGACTCAGGTGCTAGACTTTGGTACCCCAACACCATCCTTAGATTATGCATGAAAGCCAAGGTAGTCTTTGAGGATAGCAATCCAACTTGGCTAGGTCTTGGGAGATCACTTACACTCCAACGCATAACCCATGTGACTCCAGCTAAACAGTAGAAAATACCCCATCTAAGGAAGAGGACATCAGAAGAAGCACAAGAGGAAGAGCCTCTCTAAGGAGAACCCCAACCCATGGAGTATCATCAAGAAGGATATCACGACCCAACCAACATCAACTTGGGTCACATCAGAGGAGCCATCGATGATTTGTCAAGGATATACATGGAAGGACAAGAACAACAACTACAACTTCAATCTCAGAGAATGGATCGGCAAGAAGAAATGCTAACAAATTGGATGAATCAATAAAGGGAATGGCAGAAACAGCTAGTGGAGCAGCAACAAGAGCACTATTCCCAGCTTACTTAGGCCATCAATCAAGTGTCTGAAAGGCAAGAAAGCCAAGATAAACGCCTCCAGGAACTCAATCAACGCCAGATGAATCAGATGAAAGCATTCAACGAATTTAGCGTGCTAAATGAAGGAAGGCAACTGCATCGAGAAGAATTCAGTATCAACACTCAGGCAAAGTTAAACTATGTGGTTGAGCATATGCATCACCTGCACCCTGACATCCCAAGTTTTGAGGCAGTTTGCAAGGACTTAACTGAACAGGAAGAGGGGAAAGTGAAACAGCAAAAGGAAGCATTAAAGAAGAAGATGGAGGATGCTGGATTCTGGAAAAAACTGATGGGGAAGCACAAGGGAAATGGAGATTCAAGTAATCAAGGAGAATCCCAAGGGAGTAGAAGAGAATGATCATACCAACAAGTGAAAGGTGGTGAAGTTCCTCCTTAGTTTACTTTCCTTTTTCAAAGCTTTAAATAAGGAAAATCATGTATGAAATAGAACATGCTTCCATGGTAGCTTAGGATTTTCAATTATGCATTTAAGTTTCATTGCTTAGGTCTATGTTATTGAGCTTAATGTCTTGAATGCTCACTTTCATCTTCCTTACTTGTATGCTTGTCTCTCTAAGTTTATCTAAAAGAAAATGTTTTGGAAAGAACAAGAGTGGAGTCATTTTGTAAAGTGCATTCTGAATGTTTGTGGTAGGATGATTAGTAAGCTAAGTTGGTTCACCAAGAAGGGAAAGAAAGCAACTATACATCCTAAGTCCTATATTTGAGACACATTCTTTGGGGTTAGCTAACCAATAAGATCCCAACAAGAAAAGAAAAAAAAGTAATACAAGTGAAAATAAGAAAGAAAACACAATAAGAAACAATGCTAGGCACCAAGGGTTTCAAAATTGAGGCAAGTGTCTGTGGTGTTTATGTACAAGGGATATACTTGGATGAATAAGCTCTTAAGGGTGCCTTATCACTTGGTAACTTAGATTAACTAATCCGGGATTATTAGTTGAAAGTCCACTATCAAGAGTAACCCTTGTTACAGAGCACTTAGTAACCCAAAGAGGTGCTGGACACCAAGGTCTCAAGAAAGAAGAATAACAAACCATGTGCCTGTGGTGTGTATGTATGAGGGAAAGAGACTTGAAGGAGTAAGTCCTTAGGGGTGTCTTAACACCTAGCACCCTAAAACCAACTGGTTTGGGAGTGTTGGCTGAAAGCTTATCATAAAGAGTCGCCCTCTTACAAAGCACTTAGCAAAAAGAAAAATAAACTTTGAGAAGGAAGAGAAGGATCAATAAGAAAGAAACCTCAAGGGATGCAATCAAGAGAGTGACTAGGGATTTGATAAAGGCTTGAAACCTAAAAGGGAAGAACCTAAGTTTCTATGCATGAAACTCCATGAACTAGGAATGCCACTTCCATTTTATCTTCTTGTTCTTTCATTTCATTTTTCTTAGGCTTTAGTACTTGCTTAGGGACAAGCAAGCTTTAAGTTTGGTGTTGTGATGCCAGGGCATCTAGGCCAGTTTCACTGACCTTTTCTTTACTGTTTTAGGGTAGTTTCATGCATTTTCCTAGTGAATAAGGCAAGTTTTGGGTGAAAATACACTTACACCTTCATTTAAGCAACTATTGTGAATTTTGCATGATTTCATGAGATTTTTGCCAGAATTGCATGATAACTTGATGATGCATAATCTCATGACTTTGGCTAGAGGTTTGATGCACTTTAATTGCTTGATTTCAGGACAAATGAAGCATGGAAGAACCACGTTAGCATTCACGTTAACTTAGTTAACGTGACTACTAACGTGGGATGGCAAAGAGCTTGCAACGTTAATGAGAAAAGCAATCACCAATAACGCCTGCGAAGCCATTCATAGCTTACGTTAAGAGCCACGTTACCTAACGTAGGGACTTAAGGCAATTTGAGCGTTAGTGACAAAGGTAAGTGTCACTAACACTCTCGAAGGTGATAGATACCCACGTTAAGAGCTACGTTAGCCAAGCTAACGTGAGATCTAACGTAGGGGCAAGGAGGCAAGCAACGTTAATGGGAAAAGTGATTCCCATTAACGCTTGCGAAAAGGGGCACAAGCCAACGTTAATGGGAAAAGTGAGTCCCATTAACGTTGGCCAAGGATTGAGTAGGAAACGTTAGAAGTCACGTTAAGATTTCTAACGTTGAGGTTAACATGGGTATATAAGGGTGGAACGTTAGTGGAAAAAGTGAATGCCACTAACGTTCTCGCACCCAAAATGTATTCAACGTTAATCTCACTAAATGCCCAAGCCTAATTCATATTTTTCTGCAAGCTGGGCCCACAAAAGATGAGAATTGCTTCAACTCACGGTCCAGAGCCCACATCTAAGACTTGAAGAACTCACTAGAAGATCATGAGGAGTAGTATATATAGGAGTAGTTTTGAACTAGAGAGAAGCTTAGCACTTTTGGGAACTACTATCTGCATATTTACTTTTCTGTACTTCTAGCATGGATTCTTCTTCTCTGCCATTTTTCATTCCTAGAGCTATGAACAACTAAACCCCTTTCATTGGGTTAGGGAGCTCTGTTGTAATTTGATGGATCAATTATAGTTTTCATTCTTCTTCTTCTTTCTTTTCTCTTGATCTTACTAGAAAACTTTCAATCTTAATTCAATTGGTTAGTTGTCTTGGAAAAGAAACTCTCCATAATTGGATCTCCTTTGAACCTTGGAAAAGGGATGAGGAGATCATGCTAGAATTGCTTTCTCATGTTGGACCAAATTGGGGTCTGGATGGATATTCTGACATTTAATCCTCCCAACACTTTGATTTGGAAATACATGTGGTATAATCAGTGACCAAACTTTATCTCTTCCCATGAGCAATTAAATCAAGAAATTGGGCAATTGTTCAAGTTTAGAGAGATTGGATTGCCAAGGAATTGGAATCCAATCACTTAAGATTGCCAAGGAGATTAATGAATGCATGATGAACGGATAATTTATATGCTTTTTGGCATTGTTTTCAGTATGTTTTTAGTAGATTTTAGTTAGTTTTTATTATATTTTTATTAGTTTTTATTTAAAATTCACTTTTCTGGACTTTACTATGAGTTTGTGTGTTTTTCTGTGATTTCAGGTATTTTCTGGATGAAATTGAGGGACCTGAGCAAAAATCTGATTCAGAGACTGAAAAAGGACTGCAGATGCTGTTGGATTCTGACCTCCCTACACTCAAAGTGGATTTTCTAGAGCTACAGAAGCCCAATTGGTGCACTCTCAATTGCATTAGAAAGTAGACATTCTGGGCTTTCCAGAAATATATAATAGTCCATACTGGCGTTTAAATCAGCTTCAGAATTCCCGGTGTTTAACGCCGGAACTGGTACAAAAGTTGGAGTTAAACGCCCAAACTGGCACAAAAGCTGGCGTTTAACTCCAGGAAAAGTCTCTACACATGAAAGCTTCAATGCTCAGCCCAAGCACACACCAAGTGAACCCCGGAAGTGGATTTTTACGTCATTTATTCATTTCTGTATATCCTAGGTTACTAGTTCACTATAAATAGGATCTTTTGACATTGTATCTTTACCTCATGACACTTTACACGTTTCATATTGAACCTTCTACGGCATAAGTCTCTAAACCCCATGGTTGGGGGTGAGGAGCTCTGCTGTGTCTTGATGGATTAATGCAATTACTACTGTTTTTCATTCAAACACGCTTGTTTCCATTCTAAGATATCACTTGCTCCTCAACTTGATGAATATGATGATCCGTGACACTCATCATCATTCTCATCTATGAATGTATGCCTGACAACCACCTCCGTTCTACTTTAGATTGAGTGGATATCTCTTGGATTCTTTAGCCAGAATCTTCGTGGTATAAGCTAGAATATATTGGCGGCCATTCTTGAGGATCCGAAAGGTCTAAACCTTGTCTATGGTATTTTGAGTAGGATTCAGGGATTGAATGACTATGACGAGTTTCAAACTCGCGATTGTGGGGCGTTAGTGACAGACGCAAAAGAATCACTGGATTCTATTCCGACATGATCGAGAACCGACAGATGAATAGCCGTGCTGTGACAGAGCGCGTTGAACATTTTCACTGAGAGGATGGGAGGTAGCCATTGACAACGGTGAAACCCTACATACAGCTTGCCATGGAAGGAGCCTTGCGTGTATGAAGAAGAAGACAGTAGGAAAGTAGAGATTCAGAAGATAGAGCACTCCAAAACCTCAACCTGTTCTCCATTACTGCAAAACAAGTATTTATTTCATGTTCTTCTACTTTTCACAATTAAACCTGAGAATTATTGATATCCTGACTAAGAGTTACAAGATAATCATAGCTTGCTTCAAGCCGACAATCTCCGTGGGATCGACCCTTACTTACGTAAGGTATTACTTGGACGACCCAGTGCACTTGCTGGTTAGTTGTGCGGGATTGCAAAAGTGTGATTGCAATTTTGTGCACCAAGTTTTTGGCGCCGTTGCTGGGGATTGTTCGAGTTTGGACAACTGACGGTTTATCTTGTTGCTTAGATTAGGAATATTTAATTTTTGTTGGTTTAGAGTCTTTTATTTGAGTTTAGTTTCATATTTTAAGTTTGGTGTCAATTGCATACTTTTACTTTCTTTTAATTTTTCGAATTTGCATAGTCTTAGTTGTTTCTTGATCTTTAAAAATTCTAAGTTTGGTGTCTTCTTTGTGTTTTCCTTTAAATTTTCAAAAATTTGTGTTTGATTTTCTAAAAATTTGTTCTTGGTGTTCATCTTGATCTTCAAAGTGTTCTTGGTGTTCATCTTGACATTCAAAGTTTTCTTGTTTGTTCTCTTTGTTTTGATCTAAAATTTCTAAGTTTAGTGTCGTTTTGTTGTTTTTCTCTTTCCTCATTAAAATTTAAAAATAAAAAATATCCTTTCCTTATTTTACTCATAATTTTCGAAATTTTGCATTAAATTAGTCAAGGATTTTCAAAATCATATCTTTTTTTTAGTCAAGTCAAAATTCTAATTTCAAAAATTGATCTTTTCAAATCTTTTTCAAAAATCAAATCTTTTTAATTTCTTCAATCATATATTTTCAATCATTTTTTTATTACAATCATATCTTCTCAATCATATCTTTTTCAAAATAATTTTCAATCATATCTTTTTAATTGCTAATTCTAAAATCTTTTTAATTAATTAATTAATTTAATTTTCAATTTGCTTTGATTTTATTTTCTTTTAGTTTTTGAAATTTTATTTTATTTTCCATTTATTTTATTTTATTATTTTCGGTCACATTTAATTAAATAAAAAATAAAAATAAAATAATATCCGCATCATCTCCCTCTCTCCATCATGGACCTAAGTGGAATTGAGCAGTCCAGAAGGACTCTGGGGTCATATGCTAACCCCATTACAGCTGCATATGGGAGTAGCATCTGTATACCTCCCATTAAAGCAAGCAGCTTTGAGCTAAATCCTCAACTCATTATCATGGTGCAGCAAAATTGCTTGTATTCCAGTCTTCCACAGGAAGAACCTACTGAGTTTCTGGCATAATTCTTACAAATTGCTGACACAGTACATGATAAAGAGGTGGATCAGGATGTCTACAGACTATTACTGTTTTCATTTGCTGTAAAAGATCAAGCTAAGAGGTGGTTGAATAACCAACCTACAGCAAGCATAAAGACATGGAGACAGTTATCAGACAAATTCCTAAATTAATTCTACCCTCCAAAAAGGATAGCACAGCTAAGACTGGACATCCAAGGCTTTAAACAAGAGGATAATGAATCCTTTTATAATGCCTGGGAGAGGTACAGAGGTATGCTAAGAAAATGCCCCTCTGAAATATTTTCAGAGTGGGTACAGTTAGACATCTTCTACTATGGGCTTACAGAAAAAGCTCAGATGTCTCTAGACCACTCAGCTGGTGGATCTATACATATGAGGAAGACGATTGAAGAGGCTCAAGAGATCATAGATACTGTTGCTAGAAATCAACATCTATACTCAAGCAGTGAGTCCTCTACAAAAGAAGAAGCTATGGCAGTAACTACTGATCCTAATCCTCAAGAACAGATTGTTGAGCTTAATCAGCAATTACTCTTGATGACAAAACAGTTAGCAGAATTTAAAGAGATGCTCCAAGAAACCAAAATTGCTAACAAGAATATAGAATCACAGTTGAATCAGACAAAACAGCAGCTATCTAAACAGATAATAGAAGAATGTCAAGCAGTTCAACTAAGGAGTGGGAAGACATTGAATAATTCAGCTCAAAGTGGCAAAAAGCCAAGAAAGGAACAACTGACAGAGGATAACCAAACCACTACCCAAAATCCCTCTGAGGACAGTAAGAGCCCAGAGAGAAATGATTCTGGCATTCAAACGCCAGAAAAGGGTAAGAAAGTGGCGTTAAACGCCCAATGGGTAGCCAAGTCTAGCGTTCAAATGCCACAAAGGTGTCAGACACTTGCAAGTGCTGATAACAACCCCCTTAAGCAGGCTTCTCCAACCACTTCTGTAGGAAATAAACCTGCAGCAACTAAGGTTGAAGAGTATAAAGCCAAGATGCCTTATCCTCAGAAACTCTGCCAAGCGGAACAAGACAAACAATTTGCCCGCTTTACAGACTATCTCAGGACTCTTGAAATAAAGATTCCGTTTGCAGAGGCACTTGAGCAAATACCCTCTTATGCTAAGTTCATGAAAGAGATCTTAAGTCATAAGAAGGATTGGAGAGAAATTGAAAAAGTTTTTCTCACTGAAGAATGCAGTGCAGTCATTTTAAAGAGCTTACTAGAGAAGCTTAAAGATCCTGGAAGCTTTATGATACCATGCACATTAGAGGGTACTTGTACCAAGAAAGCTCTATGTGATCTTGGGGCAAGTATCAACCTAATACCTACATCCACTATTAGAAAGCTTGGCTTGGCTGAAGAAGTCAAACCAACCCGAATATGCCTCCAACTTGCTGATGGCTCCATTAAATATCCATTAGGCGTAATTGAGGACATGATTGTCAAGGTTGGGCCATTTGCCTTTCCCACTGACTTTGTAGTGCTGGAAATGGAGGAGCACAAGAGTGCAACTCTCATTCTAGGAAGACCTTTCCTAGCAATTGGACGAACCCTCATTAACGTCCAGAAAGGGGAATTGACCCTGAGAGTCAATGAGGATGAGTTTAAGTTTAATGTTGTCAAAGCTATGCAGCATCCAGACAAATCAAATGACTGCATGAGCGCTGATATTATTGACTCTTTGGTGGAAGAGATCAATATGACTGAGAGTCTCGAATCAGAGCTAGAGGACATCTTTAAAGATGTTCAGCCTGATCAGGAGGAACTAGAGGAAATAAAAAAACCTCTGAAAATTCCTCAGAAAGAGGATAAGCCTCTCAAACCTGAGCTCAAACCACTACCACCATCCCTGAAGTATGCATTTCTGGGAGAAGGTGACACTTTTCCAGTGATCATAAGCTCTGCCTTAAATCCACAGGAAGAGAAAACACTAATTGAAGTGCTAAGGACACACAAGACAGCTCTTGGGTGGTCCATAGGTGATCTTAAGGGCATTAGCCCAGCAAGATGCATGCATAAGATCCTATTGGAGGAAGATGCTAAGCCAGTGGTTCAACCACAAAGGCGGCTAAATCCAGCCATGAAGGAGGTGGTGCAGAAAGAGGTCACTAAGTTACTAGAGGTTGGGATTATTTATCCTATTTCTGATAGTTCCTGGTGAGCCCTGTCCACATTGTCCCCAAGAAGGGAGGCATGACAGTGGTTCATAATGAAAAGAATGAACTGGTTCCTACAAGAACAGTTACAGGGTGGCGTATGTGTATTGACTACAGAAGGCTCAATACAGCCACCAGGAAGGATCATTTTCCTTTACCATTCATAGACCAGATGCTAGAGAGAATAGCAGGTCATGAATATTACTGCTTTTTGGATGGCTATTCAGACTATAATCAAATTGCAGTGGACCCTCAAGATCAAGAGAAAACAGCATTCACCTGTCCTTTTGGCGTATTTGCTTACAGAAGAATGCCTTTTGGTCTATGCAATGCACCTACAACTTTTCAGAGGTGCATGCTATCCATCTTCTCTGATATGGTAGAGAAGTTCCTGGAAGTCTTCATGGATGACTTCTCAGTATTTGGAGACTCATTCAGCTCCTGTCTTGATCATCTAGCACTTGTCCTGAAAAGGTGCCAAGAGACTAACCTGGTCTTAAACTGGGAGAAATGTCACTTTATGGTGACTGAAGGAATTGTCCTTGGGCACAAAATTTCAAGCAAGGGAATAGAGGTGGATCAAGCAAAGGTAGAGGTAATTGAAAAATTACCACCACCTGCCAATGTTAAGGCAATCAGAAGCTTTTTGGGGCATGTAGGATTCTACAGAAGGTTTATAAAGGATTTTTCAAAAATTGCAAAACCTCTAAGCAACCTGCTAGCTGCTGACACACCATTTGTGTTTGACACAGAGTGTCTACAGGCATTTGAGACCCTGAAAGCCAAGCTGGTCACAGCACAAGTCATCTCTGCACCAAACTGGACATTACCATTCGAACTAATGTGTGATGCCAATGACCATGCCATTGGTGCAGTGTTGGGACAGAGGCACAACAAGCTTCCGCACGTCATTTATTATGCTAGCCATGTTCTAAATGACGCACAGAAGAATTACACAACCACAGAAAAAGAGTTACTTGCAGTGGTTTATGCCATTGACAAGTTTATATCCTATTTAGTAGGGTCAAAAGTGATTGTGTACACTGACCATGCTGCTCTTAAATACTTACTCACAAAGCAGGATTCAAAACCCAGGCTCATAAGATGGGTGTTGCTTCTGCAAGAGTTTGATATAGAAATAAGAGACAGAAAAGGGACAGAGAACCAAGTAGCTGATCACTTGTCCCGAATAGAACTAGTAGCTAGGGCGTCCCTCCCCTCCACTGAGATCTCTGAGACCTTTCCGGATGAGCAATTGTTTGTTATTCAGGAAGCTCCGTGGATTGCAGACATTGCAAACTATAGGACTCAAGGTTCTCCTTCTACCACCATGGAGAGGAAGCATGAAAAACTTCTCTCAATACAGAGTCAAACAAAACCCCCACATTCAAACTCTAAGTTTGGTGTTGGGAGGCCACAACCAAACTCCAAGTTTGGTGTTGAGAGGCCACAACCAAACTCTAAGTTTGGTGTTGAAAGGCCCCAATCATGCTCTGAGTGTCTGTGAGGCTCAATGAGAGCCCACTGTCAAGCTACTGACATTAAAGAAGCGCTTGTTGGGAGGCAACCCAATTTTATCTATTTATTTTTCATTGTTATTTCATGTTTTCTGTAGGTTGATGATCATGTGAAGTCACAAAAATAATTGAAAAAACAAAAATAGAATGAAAAACAGAAGAAAAACAGCACACCCTGGAGGAAAACCTGCTGGCATTTAAACGCCAGTAAGGGCAGCAAATGGGCGTTTAACGCCCAGTCTGGCACCATTCTGGGCGTTTAACGCCAGAAAGGGGCACCAAACTGGTGTTTAACGCCAGAAATGGGCAAGAAGCTGGCGTTAAACGCCAGAAAGGGGCAGCAGCCTGGCGTTTAATGCTAGGATTGGTAGCAAGGGGCATTTTGCACGCCACATGGTGCAGGGATGAGAAATCCTTGACACCTCATGATCTGTGGACCCCACAGGATCCCACCTACCTCACCTCTTCTTCTCTCCTCTTCACACCCTTCTATAACACTCTTCCCCAAAATAACCTCACCCAATCACCCTCAGTACCCCTTGGCCGAACCACTCACACCTCTCCATCTCATCTATTTTCTTCTTCTTCTACTCCCTCTTCTCTTCTTTTGCTCGAGGACGAGCAAACCTTCTAAGTTTGGTGTGGTAAAAGTGTTGCTTTTTGTTTTTCCATAACCATGTATGACACTTAAGGCCAGAAAAACCTCTATAAAGAGGAAAGGGAAGGCAAAAGCTTCCACCTCTGAGTCTGGGAGATGGAGAGATTCATCTCAAAAGCTCATCACTAAGAAAAGGATGGAGCAAATAAGAGCTTGAGCAAATTCCTCATCATGAAATCCCTGAGATGCCTCAAGGGATGCACTTCCCTCCACAAAACTATTGGGAGCAAATCAATACCTCCCTAGGAAAATTAAGCTCTAACATGGGACAACTAAGGATGGAGCACCAAGAGCATTCCATCATCCACCATGAGATTAGAAAAGATCAAAAAGCTCTGAGGGAAGAGCAACAAAGACAAGGAAGAGACCTAGACGAGCTCAAAAGCACTCCATATGATCTTCAAGAGGAAGAACAAGCCGCCATCACTAAGGTGGACCCGTTCTTTAATTTCCTTGTTCTTTATTTTCTGTTTTTCAAATTTTTATGCTTTATGTTTATCTATGTTTGTGTCTTTATTACATGATCATTAGTGTCTTAGTGTCTATGCCTTAAAGTTATAAATGTCCTATGAATCCATCACCTTTCTTAGATGAAAAATGTTTTTAATCACAAAAGAACAAGAAGTACAGGATTTCGAATTCATCTTTGAAACTAGTTGAATTAGTTTGATGTGGTGACAATACTTTTTGTTTTCTGAATGAATGCTTGAATAGTGCATATGTCTTTTGAATTTGTTGTTTTAAGAATGTTAAAATTGTTGGCTCTTGAAAGAATGATGGAAAAGGAGAAATGTTATTGAGGATCTGAAAAATCATCAAATCGATTTTTGAAGCAAGAAAAAGCAGTGGAAAAAAAAGAAGAAAGAAAAAAAAGAGAGAAAAAAAAAAGAGAAAAAGCAAGCAGAAAAAGTCAATAGCCCTTTAAACCAAAAGGCAAGGGTAAAAATAAAAAGGATCTAAGGCTTTGAGCATCAGTGGATAGGAGGGCCTACAAGAATAATATCCTGGCCTAAGCGGCTAAACCAAGCTGTCCCTAACCATGTGCTTGTGGCGTGAAGGTGTCAAGTGAAAACTTGAGACTGAGCGGTTAAAGTCGTGATCCAAAGCAAAAAGAGTGTGCTTAAGAACCCTGGATACCTCTAATTGGGGACTCTAGCAAAGCTGAGTCACAATCTGAAAAGGTTCACCCAGTTATGTGTCTGTGGCATGTATGTATCCGGTGGTAATACTGGAAAACAGAGTGCTATGGGCCACGGCCAAGACTCATAAAGTAGCTGTGTTCAAGAATCAACATACTATACTAGGAGAATCAATAACACTATCTGAATTCTGAGTTCCTATGGATGCCAGTCGTTCTAAACTTCAAAGGATAAAGTGAGATGCCAAAACTGTTCAGAGGCAAAAAGCTACTAGTCCCGCTCATTTAATTGGAGCTAAGTTTCATTGATAATTTGGAATTTATAGTATATTCTCTTCTTTTTATCCTATTTGATTTTCAGTTGCTTGGGGACAAGCAACAATTCAAGTTTGGTATTGTGATGAGCGGATAATTTATACGCTTTTTGGCATTGTTTTCAGTATGTTTTTAGTAGATTTTAGTTAGTTTTTATTATATTTTTATTAGTTTTTATTTAAAATTCACTTTTCTGAACTTTACTATGAGTTTGTGTGTTTTTCTGTGATTTCAGGTATTTTCTGGCTGAAATTGAGGGACCTGAGCAAAAATCTGATTCAGAGACTGAAAAAGGACTGCAGATGCTGTTGGATTCTGACCTCCCTACACTCGAAGTGGATTTTCTGGAGCTACAGAAGCCCAATTGGTGCGCTCTCAATTGCGTTGAAAATTAGACATCCTGGGCTTTCCAGCAATATATAATAGTTCTCCATTACTGCAAAACAAGTATTTATTTCATGTTCTTCTACTTTTCACAATTAAACATGAGAATTATTGATATCCTGACTAAGAGTTACAAGATAATCATAGCTTGCTTCAAGCCGACAATCTCCATGGGATCGACCCTTACTCACGTAAGGTATTACTTGGACGACCCAGTGCACTTGCTGGTTAGTTGTGCGGGATTACAAAAGTGTGATTGCAATTTCGTGCACCAATGCATTGATTGAGGAAGAGATGAGAATGAACTTGATCCGGCGAATGCAACATCTCCTAAACCCAATGATTTCCCCATTTATGATCTTACCCATTCTATTTACTTTCTGCCATTTAATTTCCTGCTCATTACCCCAACTCCCCATTTAAGATTCTGCACTTTAATTTCTGTTATTTACTTTCTAGTCATTTAAATTTCTGCATTTCAATCTCAATTCTGTTTAGCTCAACTAGCATATTCTTCTAACTAAAGTTGCTTGACCAATCAATCCCTATGGGATTTGACCTTACTCTATTGTGAGTTTTACTTGACGACAATTCGGTATACTTGCTGAAGGGAAATTTGTTGAGAGACAAGTTTTCACGCATCATACCCTACCTTGATTTGCTGCTCCAAATCTGGTTAGACTTTCAAGTGGTCCTTAAGCACTTTTTCCTCCTAAATCACATCAAGAAAAACTGTAAATCCAAAAACCCTCAACTAACCAAATCTCCCTCAGCACATTAGGAAGTGATTTCTAACCTTAGACTTGCTGGAAAGTCATGTTTCTTGGCCCTCAAGTCAAGTTAAGCATGATTCCTAAGGAAGAACATCAAGAAAACACATTTTTAAGCATGTTTCCTTGAAACCAAATCAAAAGGGAGATGGTGCAGCCAACTCACCTTGATTCCAGCCTTGATAAGTCATATGATCATGTAGAGAAAGAAGAGAGGATCATTTTATCGGATTGGAATTTTGATTTGAGTTTTAGTTTAGCAGAAATCAAGCTTTGAAGATTTGGAACAAAGAACTTTTCTCTCTTTTTCTCTCTTGGAAATTTCGGCCACAAGGAGCAAATGAACCAGCCTTGGGGGTTTTGGGGGTGTAGGGTGAGTTGTGATTGGTTGGCTTGGAGGTGGATTAAAATAATATTAAAATATCTCAGGTGTATAACTACTAAAACTAGATGTATCGGAACACTTGTAAAAATATCTCTCATAATTATTTTCTGAGCTACTAGCATAAATGACACTAGTAACATATTTATTGTGAGAATAAAATATGTATAATGAGGCCTTAGCATTGCTAAAGTCATCAGAGAGTGCTGGTGCTAAGCTGCACCAGTAAACTGTGAACCCGGTTAAACCGATTTTTCTATTTTTAACTAAAACTGACCAGGTAACCTTATAATATCATTCAAGAAGATTTTTATACTAATATAATAATAATAATATTATCCTATTATATCTCTTCTCTCATGAATCGAGTCTGGTTCATCAAACTGAGACTATTTATGAAAAATCAGATCAAAACTCCTAACCGATACAGTTCAAAAACTAGGTTCTTCGTGACTGTGTTATCGAGCTTGCCTCAGAAAAGGTTCTAGCTTAAAGAAGACGTAATGACAATGAGGATTAAGATACTTGATGATATAACAGAGGTTCTCCCCTTATTGATCCTCCAGAGAAATCCGTACTTTCAGAAAAGATCTCGCGTACTCGAAAACCAGGGTTGTTACATTTTACCCTCCTAAAAGAAAATTTTGCCCTCAAAATTTTAGTTACCTGAGAATAGATGCGGGTAATCAGCTTACATTTTATCTTCCAGTTCCTAAATGTGCTCTTCTTTTCCTCTTTGTCCCCAAGCTACTTTGACTAAGCGAACAGTTTTTGCCTCTTAGCTGCTTATCACTTCTTTCTACGATCGGAACTGGTGATGCTTGATATGTCAAATCGTTTCGCAACTGTACTGTCTTTTGTTGTAAAATGTGACTCTCGTCGGGAATATATTTCTTAAGTTGCGAGACATGAAAAACATCATGAAGGTTTGACAGATATGGAGGAAGGGCTACTTGATAAGCTACTAGACCGACTCTTTTAAGTATTTGGAAAGGTCCTATGTATCGAGGGTTAAGCTTTTTAGTTTTAAGGGCTCTACCTATTCCAGTAGTCGGGGTTACTTTAAGAAAGACATGGCCTCTCTCACTAAACTCTAAGGGTCTTCGTCTATTATTGGCATAGCTCTTTTGACGGCTCTATGCTATTTGGATCTTCTGGCGAATCCCCTTTATCTTCTCAGTAGTTTCTTTCACTAGGTCTGGACCTAAGACACTAGCTTCTCCGTCATAATTCCAACATAATGGTGTCTGACATCTCCTTCCATAGAGAGCTTCATATGGTGCCATCCCAATACTTTGTTGGTAACTGTTGTTGTAGACGAACTCGACCAATGGCAAATACCTATCCCAACTGCCCTGGTTATCCATCACATAAGATCTTAACATGTCTTCCGATGTCTGGATTGTTCGGTCTGATTGTCCATCTGTCTGAGGATGATATGCTGTACTCATGTGCAATTCTGTTCCTAAAGCTTTCTGGAAAGCTCCCCAGAATCTGGAAGTAAACCTCGGATCTCGATCTGAAACAATTGACGAAGGTTTTCCGTCCAATCGTACAATTTCTTGAATATATATCCATGTCAGCCTTTCTAAAGTATAGTCAACTCGAATCGGAAGGAAGTGCGCTGACTTTGTCAACCTGTCCATAATTACCCAAATGGCATCGTGTCCTGTTGAGGTCCTTGGCAATCCTGTGACAACATCCATAGTGATTTCCTTCCATTTCTATTGTGGTATTTCTAAGAGTTGCAGGGTTCCTGACGGTTTCTGATGTTCCACCTTCACCTTCTGATAGGTTAAACATTTTGAGACATAATCAGCTACCTCTCTTTTTTTTAATTCTGGCCACCAGAACATTTGTTTCAAATCTTGATACATCTTTGTTACTCTAGGATGCATAGAAAATCTACTTTGATGAGCTTCTGCAAGAATCCTTTGCCGTAAATCTCCAGAGCTAGGCACACAAATTCTGTTCTTGTATATCTAGAGACTGCTACGATCTAGTCTTACAGTTTCTGGTTCCTCTACTTTCATCTGTCTCAGCATCGTCATCATTTCTGAGTCTTGTGCTTGTGCTTGCGGAATCTTAATCTTAAAATCTGGTGTTATATGCAACTGCGCCAAACGGACTCCACTTGACGTCTCAGTCATAGCCAACTTAAGGTCCTCAAATTCTGCAAGTAGCTTCTCTTCCTTTATCATCATCCAAGAGATACTCAAATTCTTCCTGGTCAAGGCGTCTGCCACCACGTTCGCTTTTCCTGGGTGATAACTTAACTTAAAATCATAGTCCTTCAGGAACTCCATCCACCTTCGCTGTCGCATATTAAGATCTTTCTGGTCAAAGATATACTTTAAAATTTTGTGATCGGAGAAAACTTCTAGTTGAGCGCCATACAAATAGTGCCTCCAGATCTTCAGAGCAAACACCACTGCAGCCAATTCCAAGTCATGCGTCGGATAACTTCATTCATGAGGTCTCAGCTGCCGGGAAGCATAAGCCACCACATTTTTGTCTTGCATCAGCACACATTCAAGTCCTTTATAAGAGGCGTCACAGTATACTTCAAAAGGTTTTTGCGGATCGGGTAGTACTAATACAGGTGCAGTTGTTAGCTTTTTCTTAAGCATCTTGAAACTTCTATCACACTCCACCGTCCAGATAAATGGAACTTCCTTTCGTGTAAGGTAAGTCAAAGGTAAGGCTATCTGTGAAAATCCTTTGATGAACCCCCAGTAATAGCCAGCAAGTCCGAGAAAACTCCAAACTTCTGTAATGGTCGTAGGTGGTTCCCACTGCACTACTGCTTCAATTTTTGAAGGATCCACTGCAATTCCTCCCTGTGATATAACATGTCCCAAAAACGTCACCTTCTCTGTCCAAAATTTGCACTTTGATAGTTTAGCATATAATTTTCCGAGCCCTCAATATCTGCAATACAGTCCTTGGATGCTCTTCATGCTCTCTTTCTGTCTTCGAATAGATGAAAATATCGTCTATGAAAACTACTACGAACTGATCAAGGTACGGACGGAAAATACGATTCATGTAATCCATGAAAATCGCAGGAGCATTAGTTAGTCCAAATGACATAACCGTATACTCATAGTGACCATATCGAGTTCTAAATGTAGTCTTCGGTATATCTGACTCTTTCACTCGAATCTGGTGATAGCCCGATCGCAAATCAATCTTCGAGAACACAGTTGCACCTTTCAACTAATCCATCAAATCATCTATTCGTGGAAGTGGATATTTGTTCTTGATAGTGACTTTATTTAATTGTCGGTAATCTACGCAAAGTCTCATTCCACCATCCTTCTTCTTTACTAGTAATACTGGAGCTCCCCAAGGTAATGCACTGGGACGAATAAATTTCTTTCCAAGTAGCTCATCCAACTGCTTCTTTAATTTCGCAAGTTCCAGTGGTGACATCCAGTACGATGCTATGGAAATCGGTCCAGTTCCAGGCACTAGTTCAATACTAAATTCTATCTCTCGCTGAGGAGAAAATTCAGGTATGTCGTCTGGGAAATCATCAGGAAATTCCTTCACTACTCGGATTCGTTCTAAGCTTAATTCACTGTCATTCGAGCTAGTCGCTAATAGTACATATCCCTCACAATCACTCCAATCTAAGGTAACTCTTACAGAATTCGGATATAAAGTATGAGACAAAAATGGTTTAATATTTAAACTATCAGATGGAATAACATCAGTTCTCTTAAAGCAATCAAGGAAAACATGATACTTAGATAACCAATCTAATCTTAAAATAATTTCTAAACCAGATAGAGGCAACCAGATTAGATCATGTATAAAAGTCATGTTCCTAATAGTGAATGGTACTTGCAGGCACGCTAAACTAGTCAAAGCATTTTGGGATGCAGGTGTATGGACAATTAGATCAAAGTTCAACTCAGAGAAATCTAGTCCCAACTCACGAGCAACAGTTAAAGAAATAAAGAAATGCGATGCACACGAGTCATACAGTACAGTTAGAAATCAATTTTTGACATAACACTGACCTTGGATCAGGGCGTCTGATTGCATAGCATCATCAGCAGTCATGGCAAACACTCGGCCTTGTTGCTGGGTTCGCACTGGATTCCAAACAAACTTTCTTGGGTAGATCCCAGCTGTGTGTCCAGATTCCTCACAAGTAAAACAAGCCATGGCCATGGAGATCATAACAACTATGAGGATAGTGGTGCACGAAATTATGATCATCAACAATGGTGCCAAAAACTTGGTAGCGCTCTCAAACGTGAATCACACTTAGTCACAACTCCGCACAACTAACCAGCAAGTGCACTGGGTCGTCCAAGTAATACCTTACGTGAGTAAGGGTCGATCCCACGGAGATTGTTGGTATGAAGCAAGCTATGGTCATCTTGTAAATCTCAATCAGGGGGATAATAAACGGTTATGGAGTTTTCGAATAATAATAATAAATAAACAGAAAATAATGATAGAGATACTTATGTAGATCATCGATGGGAATTTCAGATAGGCATATGAAGGTGTTGTGCTCCTTCTGAATCTCTGCTTTCCTACTACCTTCATCCAATCCTTCTTACTCCTTTCCATGGCAAGCTGTATGTAGGGCATCACCGTTGTCAATGGCTACATCCCATCCTCTCAGTGAAAAAGGTCCAAATGCTCTATCACGGCACGGCTAATCATCTGTCGATTCTCGATCATGTTGGAATAGAATCCATTGATTCTTTTGCGTTTGTCATCACGCCCAACAATCGCGAGTTTGAAGCTCGTCACAGTCATTCAATCCCGGAATCCTACTCGGAATACCACAGACAAGGTTTAGACTTTCCGGATTCTCATGAATGCCACCATCAATTCTAGCTTCTACCACGAAGATTCGGATTAAGGAATCCAAGAGATATGTGCCCGGTCTAAGGTAGAACGGAAGTGGTTGTCAGTCACGCGTTCATAGGTGAGAATGATAATGAGTGTCACGGATCATCACATTTATCATGTTGAAGTGCAATGAATATCTTAGAACAGGATTACACTGAATTGAATAGAAAATAGTAGTAATTGCATTAAAACTTGAGTTACAGCAGAGCTCCACTCCCTTAATCTATGGTGTGTAGAAACTCCACCGTTGAAAATACATAAGTGATGGTGGTCCAGGCATGGCCGAATGGCCAGCCCCCATGAATGATCAATAGTCTCCTAAGATGAATAATGGAATAAAACTGAGACCAAAGATGTAACGTGGTCAAAAGACACTGAATACAATAGTAAAATGTCCTATTTATACTAGACTAGCTACTAGGGTTTACAGAAGTAAGTAATTGATGCAGAAATCCACTTCCGGGGCCCACTTGGTGTGTGCTTGGGTTGAGCTTGAGCTTTACACGTGCAGAAACTTCTTTTGGAGTTGAATGCCAAGTTGTAACATATTTTTGGCGTTCAACTCTGGTTCGTGACGTGTTTCTGGCGTTTGACTCCAGAATGCAGCATGGAACTGGCATTGAGTGCCAGTTTACATCGTCTAATCACGAATAAAGTATAGACTATTATATATTGCTGGAAAGCTCTGGATGTTTAATTTCCAACGCCTTTAAGGGCGCGCCATTTGGAGTTCTGTAGCTCCAGAAAATTCATTTTGAGTGCACGGAGGTCAGAATCCAACAGCATCAGCAGTCCTTTGTCGGCCTTTTATAAGAGTTTTGCTCAAGTCCCTCAATTTCAGCCAGAAATTACCTGAAATCATAGAAAAACACACAAAGTCATAGTAAAGTCCAGAAATGTGAATTTAGCATAATAACTAATGAAAACATCCCTAAAAGTAGCTAGATTATACTAAAAACTATCTAAAAACAATGCCAAAAAGCGTATAAATTATCCGCTCATCACAACACCAAACTTAAATTGTTGCTTGTCCCCAAGCAACTGAAAATCAATTAGGATAAAAAGAAGAGAATATACTATAAATCCGAAAATATCAATGAATATTAGTTCTAATTAGATGAGTGGGACTTATAGCTTTTTTGTTTCTGAACAGTTTTGGCATCTCACTTTTTCCTTTGAAGTTTAGAATGATTGGCATCTATAGGAACTTAGAATTTCAGATAGTGTTATTGATTCTCCTAGTTAAGTTTGTTGATTCTTGAACACAGCTACTTTTATGAGTCTTGGCCGTGGCCCTAAGTACTTTGTTTTCCAGTATTACCACCGGATACATAAATGCCACAGACACATAACTGGGTGAACCTTTTCAGATTGAGACTCAGCTTTGCTAAAGTCCCCAGTTAGTGGTTTCCAAAGCTCTTAAGCACACTCCTTTTGCTTTGGATCACAACTTTAACCACTCAGTCTCAAGCTTTTCACTTAGACCTGCATGCCACAAGCACATGGTTAGGGACAACTTGATTTAGCCGCTTATGCCTGGATTTTATTTCCTTGGGCCCTCCTATCCATTGATGCTCAAAGCCTTGGATCCTTTTTACCCCTGCCTTTTAATTTTAAGGGCTATTGGCTTTTTCTGCTTGCTTTTTTTTCGCAAGCTTTTGCTTTTTCACTGCTTTTTCTTACTTCAAGAATCAATTTTCATGATTTTTCAGATTATCAATAGCATTTCTCTTTGTTCATCATTCTTTCAAGAGCCAACAATTTTAACATTCATAAACAACAAGATCAAAATTATGCACTGTTCAAGCATTCATTCAGAAAACAAAAAGTATTATCACCACATCAATATAATTAAACTAAATTCAAGGATAATTTCAAAATTCATGTACTTCTTGTTCTTTTGTTGCTACTTGGTGGACGAAATTGTGATCAACAATTTTAGCTCTTTGGTATGTGCACAAAAACATTAACTCAGCACTTTCTTTTCACAACTCCGTTCAACTAACCAGCAAGTGTACTGGGTCGTCCAAGTAATAAACCTTACGCGTGTAAGGGTCGATCCCACAGAGATTGTTGGTATGAAGCAAGCTATGGTCACCTTGTAAATCTCAGTTAGGCAGATTAAAATTGGTTTATGGATTTTCGAATAATTAATAATAAATAGAAAATAAAAAGGGATAGAAATACTTATGTAAATCAATAGTGGAAATTTCAGATAGGCATATGGAGGTGCTGTGCTCCTCTTGAAACTCTACTTCACTACTCACTCTTTCTTTAATCCTTCTTACTCCTTTCCATGGCAAGCTGTATGTAGGGTATCACCATCATCAATGGCTACTTTTAATCCTCTCGGGAAAATGGTCCTATGCGCTGTCATTGCACGGCTAATCGTCTGGAGGCATCACCCTTGGTTGATGGCTACATCCCATCCTCTCAGTGAAAATGGTCCAAATGCTCTGTCACGGCACGGCTAATCATCTGTCGGTTCTCAATCAGGTTGGAATAGAATCCATTGATTCTTTTGCGTTTGTCATCACGCCCAGCCTTCAGGAGTTTGAAGCTCGTCACAGTCATTCAATACCGGAATCCTACTCGGAATACCACAGACAAGGTTAGACTTTCCGGATTCCCAGGATCCTACTCGGAATACCACAGACAAGGTTAGACTTTCCGGATCCCCATGAATGCCGCCATCTATCTAGCTTATACCACGAAGATTCTGTTGGGGAATCTAAGAGATATGCGCCCGGCCTAAGGTAGAACGGAAGTGGTTGTCAATCACGTGCGTTCATAGGTAAGAATGATGATGAGTGTCACGGATCATCACATTCATCAAAGTGTTGTGCAATGTATATCTTGGAATAAGAATAAGTGAGAATTGAATAAAAAGTAATAGTAATTGTATTGAAACTTGAGGTACAGCAGAGCTCCACATACCCTTAATCTATGGTGTGCAGAAACTCCACCGTTGAAAATACATAAGTGAAAGGTTTAGGCATGGCGGAATGGCCAGCCCCCCAAAACGTGCTCAATGGCCTCCTAAGATGAAGAATAAAACAAAACTGAGACCAAAGATGAAACGTGGTCAAAAGACATCTAATACAATAGTTAAATGTTCTATTTATAATAAACTAGCTCCTAGGGTTTACATGAGTAAGTAATTGATGCATAAATCCACTTCCGGGGCCCACTTGGTGTATGCTTGGGCTGAGCTTGATCTATCCACGAGCTGAGGCTTTTATTGGAGTTGAACTCCAAGTTATGACGTGTTTTGGGCGTTCAACTCCGGATCATGACGTTTTTCTGGCGTTTAACTCCAGACAGCAGCATGTACTTGACGTTCAACGCCAGGTTACGTCATCAATTTCCGAATAAAGTATGGACTATTATATATTGCTGGAAAGCTCTGGATGTCTACTTTCCAACGCCGTTGAGAGCGCGCCAATTGGAGTTCTGTAGCTCCAGAAAATCCATTTTGAGTGCAGGGAGGTCAGATTCCAACAGCATCAGCAGTCCTTTTGTCAGCCTTTTTCAGAGTCTTGCTCAAGTCCCTCAATTGCAGCCAGAAATTACCTGAAATCACAGAAAAACACACAAACTCATAGTAAAGTCTAGAAATGTGAATTTAACATAAAAACTAATGAAAACATCCCTAAAAGTAGCTTGAACTTACTAAAAACTACCTAAAAACAATGCCAAAAAGCGTATAAATTATCCGCTCATCACAACACCAAACTTAAATTTTTGCTTGTCCCCAAGCAACTGAAAATCAAATAGGATAAAAAGAAGAGAATATACTATAAATTCCAGAATATCAATGAATATTAATTATAATTAGATGAGCGGGACTTGTAGCTTTTTGCTTCTGAACAGTTTTGGCATCTCACTTTTTCCTTTGAAGTTTAGAATGATTGGCTTCTCTAGGAACTTAGAATTTCGGATAGTGTTACTGACTTTCCTAGTTACGCATGTTGATTCTTGAACACAGCTACTTATGAGTCTTGGCTGTGGCCCTAAGCACTTTGTTTTCCAGTATTACCACCGGATACATAAATGCCACAGACACATAACTGGGTGAACCTTTTCAAATTGTGACTCAGCTTTGCTAGAGTCCCCAGTTAGTGGTGTCCAGAGCTCTTACGCACACTCTTTTTGCTTAGGATCACGACTTTAACCACTCAGTCTCAAGCTTTTCACTTGGACCTTCATGACACAAGCACATGGTTAGGGACAGCTTGGTTTAGCCGCTTAGGCCTGGATTTTATTTCCTTGGGCCCTCCTATCCATTGATGTTCAAAGCCTTGGATCCTTTTTTACCCTTGCCTTTTGGTTTTAAGGCTATTGGCTTTTTCTGCTTGCTTTTTCTTTTTCTTTCTATTTTTTTCGCCATTTTTTTTTCGCAAGCTTCTTCTTGTTCACTGCTTTTTCTTGCTTCAAGAATCAATTTCATGATTTTTCAGATCCTCAATAACATTTCTCTTTGTTCATCATTCTTTCAAGAGCCAACAATTTTAACATCCGTAAACAATAAGATCAAAAGACATATGCACTGTTCAAGCATTCATTCAGAAAACAAAAGTATTGTCACCACATCAATATAATTAAATTAAATTCAAGGATAAATTCGAAATTCATGTACTTCTTATTCTTTTGAATTAAAACATTTTTCATTTAAGAGAGGTGAATGATTAATGGATTTTATTCATAGCTTTAAGGCATGGTTACATACTAATGATCATGAAGTAGAGACACAAAACATAGATAAACACAACATTAAAAACCGAAAACAAAAAGAAATAAAGAACAAGGAATGAATCCACCTTTAGTGGCGTCTTCTTCTTGAAGGACCAATGATGTTCTTAAGCTCTTCTATGTCCCTTCCTTGCCTTTGTTGCTCCTCCCTCATTGCTCTTTAATCTTCTCTTATTTCATGGAGAATGATGGAGTGCTCATGATGTTCCACCCTTAGTTGTTCAACATTGTGGCTCAAATTTTCTAAGGAAGTGTTGAGTTGTTCCCAATAGTTGTTGGGAGGAAAGTGCATCCCTTGAGGCATCTAAGGGATTTCTTGATGATGAGCTTCCTCATGCATCTCTTGAGAACCGTGAAGGGTCTCTCTTGCTTGCTCCATCCTCTTCTTGGTGATGGGCTTATCCTCTTCAATGGAGATGTCTCCTTCTATGATAACTCCAGCTGAGTAACATAGATGGCAAATAAGATGAGGAAAAGCTAGCTGTGCCATGGGTGAAGGCTTGTCGGCTATTTTGTAGATTTCATTAGAGATGACCTCATGAACTTCTACTTCCTCTCCAATCATGATGCCATGAATCATGATGGCCCGATCCACAGTAACTTCAAATCGGTTGCTAGTGGGGATGATGGAGCGTTGAATGAACTCCAACCATCCTCTAGCCACAGGCTTGAGGTCCAGTCTTCTTAGTTGGACTGGCTTGCCTTTGGAGTCTCTCTTCCATTGAGCTCCTTCCACACATATGTCCATAAGGACTTGCTCCAACCTTTGATTAAAGTTGACCCTTCTAGTGTAGGGGCGTTCATCTCCTTGCATCTTGGGCAAGTGGAATGCCAACCTCACATTTTCCGGACTAAAATCTAAGTATTTCCCCCGAACCATTGTGAGATAATTCTTTGGACTCGGGTTCATACTTTGATCATGGTTCCTAGTGATCCATGCATTGGCATAGAACTCTTGAACCATTAAGATTCTGACTTGTTGCATGGGGTTGGTTAGGACTTCCCAACCTCTTCTTCGGATTTCATGTCGGATCTCCGGATACTCATTTTTCTTGAGCTTGAAAGGGACCTCAGGGATCACCTTCTTCTTTGCCACAACATCATAGAAGTGGTCTTGATGGCTCTTGGAGATGAATCTTTCCATCTCCCATGACTCGGAGGTGAAAGCTTTTGTCTTCCCTTTTCCTTTTCTAGAGGATACTCCGGCCTTAGGTGCCATTGATGGTAATGGAAAAACAAAAAGCTTATGCTTTTACCACACCAAACTTAAAATATTGCTCACCTTCGAGCAAGAGAAGAAAGAAGAGAAGAAGAAGAAGAAGAAAATATGGTAGAGAGGGAGAGATGTAGGTTCGGCTAAGTGGGAGAAGAGGAGTTTGTGTTGTGTGAAAATGAAGGATAATGGAAGGGTATTTATAGGGAGAGGGGGGAGTGTGTATTCGGCCATTTAGGGTGGGAATGGGTGGGAAAATGGTTTTGAATTTTTGAAGGTAGGTGGGGTTTATGGGGAAGAGTGGATGGATGTGAGTGGTGAAGGGGGTGATTGGGAAGAGGAATTGAGGTGATTGGTGAAGGGTGTTGGGAAGTGTGACATGGGGAAGAGTAATCACAAAAACTAGGATTAGGAGGTAAGGTGGGAATATGGTAGGTGGGAATCCTGTGGGGTCCACAGGTCCTGAGGTGTCAAGGAATTCCATCCCTGCACCAAATAGGCATGTAAATTGCCTTTGCACACCATTCTGGTGTCTAAACACCGTGTGGTGCACATTCTGGGCGTTCAACGCCCATGTAAAGCATGTTTCTGGCGTTGAACGCCAGTTTCATGCTTATTACTGGCGTTCAGCGCCAGCTTTTCTTCTCTGGGCACATTCTTGGCGTTCAGCGCCAGAATGTTGCTTGTTTCTGGCGTTCAGCACCAGAATGATGCTCTGTTCTAGCGTTGAACGCCGGCCAGATGCATCTTACTGGTGTTGAACGCCAGCCTGTTCTTCCTCCAGGGTGCGAATTTTTTTCTGCTGTTTTTGACTCTGTTTTTAATTTTTATGATTTTTTTCGTGACTCCTCATGATCATGTACCTAATAAAACACAAAATAACAATAATATAGAATAAAATAAAAATTAGATAAATAAAATTGGGTTGCCTCCCAACAAGCGTTTCTTTAATGTTAATAGCTTGACAGTGGCTCTCATGGAGCCACAAGGTGATCAGGTCAATGTTGTATAGTCCCAACACCAAACTTAGAGTTTGGATATGGGGTCTTGACACCAAACTTAGAGTTTGGTTGTGGCCTCACAACACCAAACTTAGAGTTTGACTGTGTGGGCTCTTCTTGACTCTGAATTGAGAGAAGCTCTTCATGCTTACTCTCTTCTGTCACAGAGGGATGGCCATGTGCCTTAAACACAAGGTAGTCCCCATTCAATTGAAGGACTAATTCACCTCTGTTGACATCTATCACAGCTCCTGCTGTGGCTAGGAAAGGTCTTCCAAGGATGATGCAGTCATCCTCTTCCTTCCTAGTGTCTAAGATTATGAAATCAGCAGGGATGTAAAGGCCTTCAACCTTTACTAACACGTCCTCTACTATTTCATAAGCTTGTCTCAATGACTTGTCTGCCAATTGTAATGAGAACAAGGCAGGTTGCACCTCAATGATCCCTAGCTTCTCCATTACAGAGAGTGGCATAAGATTTATCCCTGACCCCAGATCACACAGAGCTTTTGCAAAGGTCATGGTGCCTATGGTACAAGGTATCAAAAACTTGCCAGGATCTTGTTTCTTTTGAGGTAAAATTTGCTGAATCCAGGTATCCAGTTCACTAATGAGCAAGGGAGGTTCACTTTCCCAAGTCTCATTACCAAACAACTTGGCATTCAGCTTCATGATAGCTCCTAAGTATTGAGCAACTTGCTCTTCAGTTACATCTTCATCCTCTTCAGAGGAAGAATAGTCTTCAGAGCTTATGAATGGCAGAAGGAGATTTAATGGAATCTCTATGGTCTCTATGTGAGCCTCAGATTCCTTTGGATCCTTAATAGGAAACTCCTTCTTGCTTGAGGGACGTCCCAGGAGGTCTTCCTCACTAGGATTTTCGTCCTCTTCCTCCCTTGTGCATTCGGCCATATTGACTATGTCAATGGCTTTGCACTCTCTTTTTGGATTCTCTTCTGTATTGCTTGGGAGAATACTGGGAGGAGTTTCAATGACTTTCTTACTCAGCTGGCCCACTTGTGCCTCCAGATTTTTGATGGAGGATCTTGTTTCACTCATAAAACTAAAAGTGGCTTTTGACAGATCAGAGACTAGATTGGCTAAATTAGAGGTGTTTTGTTCAGAATTCTCTGTCTGTTGCTGAGAAGATGATGGATATGGCTTGCTATTGTTCAGCCTGCTGCGTCCACCATTGTTAAAGCCTTGTTGAGGCTTTTGTTGATCCTTCCATGAGAAATTTGGATGATTTCTCCATGATGAGTTATAGGTGTTTCCATAAGGTTTACCCATGTAACTAACCTCTACCATGGCAGGGTTCTCAGGATCATAAGCTTCTTCAGAAGCTGCCTCTCTAGTACTGTTGGATGCATGTTGCCATCCATTCAGATTTTGAGAGATCATGTTGACCTGTTGAGTCAACACTTTGTTCTGAGCCAATATGGCATTTAGAGCATCAATTTCAAGAACTCCTTTCTTCTGAGGTATCCCATTATTCACGGGATTCCTCTCAGAAGTGTACATGAATTGGTTGTTTGCAACCATATCAATGAGTTCTTGAGCCTCTTCAGGCGTTTTCTTCAGGTGAATAGATCCACCTGCAGAATGGTCCAATGACATTTTCAAAAATTCAGATAGACCATAATAGAATATATCTAATATGGTCCATTCTGAAAACATGTCAGATGGACATCTTTTGGTCAGCTGCTTGTATCTTTCCCAAGCTTCATAGAGGGATTCACCATCTTTTTGTTTGAAGGTTTGAACATCCACTCTCAGCTTGCTCAGCTTTTGAGGAGGAAAGAATTTATCCAAGAAGGCAGTGACCAGCTTATCCCAGGAGTCCAGGCTATCCTTGGGTTGTAAATCCAACCATATTCTAGCTCTGTCTCTTACAGCAAAAGGGAAAACCATGAGTCTGTAGACTTCAGGATCAACTCCATTCGTCTTTACAGTCTCACAGATCTGCAAGAACTCAGTTAAAAACTGATAAGGATCTTCAGATGGAAGTCCATAAAACTTGCAGTTTTGTTGCATTAAGGCAACTAGTTGAGGCTTAAGCTCAAAGTTATTGGCTCCAATGGCAGGAATGGAGATGCTTCTTCCATCAAATTTGGACGTTGGCTTTGTGAAGTCACCAAGCATTCTCCTTGCATTATTATTATTTTCGGCTGCCATCTCCTTCTCTTGTTCGAAAATTTCTGAAAGGTTGTTTCTGGATTGTTGTAACTTAGCTTCTCTTAATTTTCTCTTCAGAGTCCTTTCAGGTTCTGGATCAATTTCCACAAGAGTGCCTTTATCCTTGTTCCTGCTCATATGAAAGAGAAGAAAACAAGAAAAGAAGAGGAATCCTCTATGTCACAGTATAGAGATTCTTTTATGTTAGTAGAAGAAGAAAGGGGAGAAGAATATAGAAGAGGGGATTCGGATAATTAGATGAAGAGAGGTGAAGAGAAGTGTTAGTAATTAAATAATTAAATAGAAGAAGAGAAAAGGAAGAGAATTCGAAAATAATTTTGAAAAAGGAGTTAGTAATTTTCGAAAATTAGAGATAAGATGTAATTAAAATTAAAACATGAAACAATTAGTTAACTAAAAAGAATTTTTGAAAAGGGGTGAGATATTTTCGAAAATTAGAGAGGGAAGAGTAGTTAGGTAGTTTTGAAAAAGATAAGAAACAAACAAAAAGTTAGTTAGTTGATTGAAAAAGATTTTAAAATCAAATTTTAAAAAGATAAGAAGATAAGAAGTTAGATAAGATATTTTGAAATCAATTTTGAAAAAGATAAAATTTTGAGAAGGATAAGATAAAAAGGTAGGATAAAAATTTGAAGAAAAAGATATTTTGAAAAAGATTTAATTTTTAAAATGACTTAACTAACAAGAAACTACAAGATAAGATTCTAGAATTTAAAGATTGAACCTTTCTTAACAAGAAAGTAACAAACTTCAAATTTTTGAATCAATCACATTAATTGTTAGCATATTTTCGAAAATATGATATAAAGATAAGAAAAAGATTTTGAAAAAAGTAATTTTTAAATTTTTGAAAATAAGAAAAAAAATGGAAAAGATATGATTTTTTGAAAAAGATTTTGAAAAGGTAAGAATTTTTTAAAATTGAAAATTTGACTTGACTTGTAAGAAACAATTAATTTTGAAAAATTTTGACTAAGTCAATTCAAATTTTCGAAAATTATGAGAAAAATAAGGAAAAGATATTTTTTTTATTTTTGAATTTTTAATTATGAGAGAGAAAAACAACAAAAATACTCAATGCATGAAATTTTTAGATCAAAACAATGGATGCATGCAAGGATGCTATGAATGTCAAGATGAACACCAAGAACACTTTGAAGATCATGATGAACATCAAGAACATAATTTTGAAAAAATTTTTATGCAAAGAAAACATGCAAGACACCAAACTTAGAAATCTTTAATGCATGGACTCTAACAAACAAAAAATGCATATGAAAAATAACAAACAACACAAAACAAGAAAACATCAAGATCAAACAAGAGGACTTATCAAGAACAACTTGAAGATCATGAAGAACACTATGAATGCATGGGATTTTCGAAAAATGCAAGAAAAATTTTTAAAAGCATGCAATTGACACCAAACTTAAAAATTGACTCAAGACTCAAACAAGAAACACAAAATATTTTTGGTTTTTATGATTTTCTAGTTTTTTTGGATTTTTATTGATTTTTTCGAAAATATTTTTGGAGAAAACGAAAAAGAAAAGAAAAATTTTGAAAAAGATTTTTGAAAAGAAAATTACCTAATCTGAGCAACAAGATGAACCGTCAGTTGTCCATACTCGAACAATCCCCCGCAACGGCGCCAAAAACTTGGTGGACGAAATTGTGATCAACAATTTTAGCTCTTTGGTATGTGCACAAAAACATTAACTCAGCACTTTCTTTTCACAACTCCGTTCAACTAACCAGCAAGTGTACTGGGTCGTCCAAGTAATAAACCTTACGCGAGTAAGGGTCGATCCCACAGAGATTGTTGGTATGAAGCAAGCTATGGTCACCTTGTAAATCTCAGTTAGGCAGATTAAAATTGGTTTATGGATTTTCGAATAATTAATAATAAATAGAAAATAAAAAGGGATAGAAATACTTATGTAAATCAATAGTGGAAATTTCAGATAGGCATATGGAGGTGCTGTGCTCCTCTTGAAACTCTACTTCACTACTCACTCTTTCTTCAATCCTTCTTACTCCTTTCCATGGCAAGCTGTATGTAGGGCATCACCATCATCAATGGCTACTTTTAATCCTCTCGGGAAAATGGTCCTATGCGCTGTCACTGCACGGCTAATCGTCTGGAGGCATCACCCTTGGTTGATGGCTACATCCCATCCTCTCAGTGAAAATGGTCCAAATGCTTTGTCACGGCACGGCTAATCATCTCTCGGTTCTCAATCAGGTTGGAATAGAATCCATTGATTCTTTTGCGTTTGTCATCACGCCCAGCCTTCAGGAGTTTGAAGCTCGTCACAGTCATTCAATACTGGAATCCTACTCGGAATACCACAGACAAGGTTAGACTTTCCGGATTCCCAGGATCCTACTCGGAATACCACAGACAAGGTTAGACTTTCCGGATCCCCATGAATGCCGCCATCTATCTAGCTTATACCACGAAGATTCTGTTAGGGAATCTAAGAGATATGCGCCCGGCCTAAGGTAGAACGGAAGTGGTTGTCAATCACGTGCGTTCATAGGTAAGAATGATGATGAGTGTCACAGATCATCACATTCATCAAAGTGTTGTGCAACGTATATCTTGGAATAAGAATAAGAGAGAATTGAATAAAAAGTAATAGTAATTGTATTGAAACTTGAGGTACAGCAGAGCTCCACACCCTTAATCTATGGTGTGCAGAAACTCCACCGTTGAAAATACATAAGTGAAAGGTTCAGGCATGGCCGAATGGCCAGCCCCCCAAAACGTGCTCAATGGCCTCCTATGATGAAGAATAAAACAAAACTGAGACCAAAGATGAAACGTGGTCAAAAGACATCTAATACAATAGTTAAATGTTCTATTTATAATAAACTAGCTCCTAGGGTTTACATGCGTAAGTAATTGATGCATAAATCCACTTCCGGGGCCCACTTGGTGTATGCTTGGGCTGAGCTTGATCTATCCAGAAGCTGAGGCTTTTATTGGAGTTGAACTCCAAGTTATGACGTGTTTTGGGCGTTCAACTCCGGATCATGACGTTTTTCTGGCGTTTAACTCCAGACAGCAGCATGTACTTGGCGTTCAACCATAGTTGTCAGAACCGGACCGGACCGGCCGGTTCGACCAGAAAACCGGTAAACCGGACCCTATGCCGGTCCGGTCCGGTATTTGGACCGTATAAGGTAGAGAACCGGTACAAACCGGTCAAACCCGGTATGAACCGGTGAAAACCGGTCAAATCTGGCGAAAACCGAACCGGTCCGGGCTGCTCGGTCAACTTTGAAGGGGAATTTACAATGGACCAATGATCTGCAACTCCACCATGCTCTAAACCCTCCAGCGCTGACAAGTGTCATACTTGTGATGATTTTTGGAAAATTTTCCAAAATGCTCCCAATCCTCCAGCATAAAACAAGCATACTTCTACCACCAAGCTGAAATGTTTCTCATCAATTATAATACTAATTATAATACATATAGCATATTTTCTTTTCACTTATATTCAATTTATTTTAATTTCAAAGTCACTCATTTTTAAATCAATTACATTTTATTTAACTATAAATTTTATTAAATATATACAAATCAAAAAGATAAACAAAAAATTTAATTAATCACAATTTATTTATTTTTAATGATTATATGATATCTATTAATATTATTTTTTTAATATATTTTTTATTTTTTGTCTTCATATAAGGTTGATAGTTGAAAATTGTTAGATGATATTTAGTTAAACTAGTCAAATAATTAAATTTTATATAATTATTTAATTATACCGAGTTAACCGGTTCGACCAGTGACCCACCGGTTGAACCAATGACCCAGTGACCCAGTAACCTCACCGGTTCGATCACCGGTTCAGTTCTGACAACTATGCGTTCAACGCCAAGTTACGTCGTCAATTTCCGAATAAAGTATGGACTATTATATATTGCTGGAAAGCTCTGGATGTCTACTTTCCAACGCCGTTAAGAGTGCGCCAATTGGAGTTTTGTAGCTCCAGAAAATTTATTTTGAGTGCAGGGAGGTCAGATTCCAACAGCATCAGCAGTCCTTTTGTCAGCCTTTTTCAGAGTTTTGCTCAAGTCCCTCAATTGCAGCCAGAAATTACCTGAAATCACAGAAAAACACACAAACTCATAGTAAAGTCCAGAAATGTGAAGTTAACATAAAAACTAATGAAAACATCCCTAAAAGTAGCTTGAACTTACTAAAAACTACCTAAAAACAATGCCAAAAAGCGTATAAATTATCCGCTCATCACTACTCCCTCATTGCTCTTTGATATTCTCTAATTTCATGGAGAATGATGGAATGCTCTTGATGTTCCACCCTTAATTGATTCATATTGTAACTCAAATCTTCTAGAAAAGTGTTGAGTTGTTCTCAATAGTTGTTGGGAGGAAAGTGCATCCCTTGAGGCATCTCCGGGATTTCTTGGTGATGAGCTTCCTCATGCGTCTCTTGGGTTCCATGAGTGGGCTCTCTTGTTTGCTCCATCCTTTTCTTAGTGATGGGCTTGTCCTCCTCAATGGAGATGTCTCCTTCTATGATGACTCCAGCTGAGTAACATAGATGGCAAATAAGATGAGGAAAAGCTAGCCTTGCCAAGGTAGAGGGCTTTTCGGCTATTTTGTAGAATTCAAGGGAGATGACTTCATAAACTTCTACTTCCTCTCCATTCATGATGCTATGAATCATGATGGCCCGATCCACAGTAACTTCAGATCGGTTGCTAGTGGGGATGATGGAGCGTTGGATGAACTCCAACCATCCTCTAGCCGCAGGCTTGAGGTCCAGTCTTCTTAATTGAACTAGCTTGCCTTTGGAGTCTCTTTTCCATTGAGCTCCTTCAACACATATGTCCATAAGGACTTGGTCCAACCTTTGATCAAAGTTGACCCTTCTTGTGTAGGGGTGTGCATCTCCTTGCATCATGGGCAAGTTGAATACCATCCTTACATTTTCCGGACTAAAATCTAAGTATTTCCCCCGAACCATTGTAAGATAGTTCTTTGGATTCGGGTTCATACTTTGATCATGGTTCCTAGTGATCCATGCATTGGCATAGAACTCTTGAACTATCAAGATTCCGACTTGTTGAATGGGGTTGGTCAGAACTTCCCAACTTCTTCTTTGGATCTCATGTCGGATCTCCGAAAACTCATTTTTCTTGAGCTTGAAAGGGACCTCAGGGATCACCTTCTTCTTGGCCACAACATCATAGAAGTGGTCTTGATGGGCTTTGGAGATGAATCTCTCCATCTCCCATTACAGGAGGTGGAAGCTTTTGTCTTCCCTTTCCCTTTTCTAGAGGTTTCTCCGGCCTTAGGTGCCATTAATGATTATGGAAAAACAAAAAGCTATGCTTTTACCACACCAAACTTAAAATATTGCTCGCCCTCGAGCAAGAGAAGAAAGAATAGATGAAAAAGAAGAAGATATGGAGGAGAGGGAGAGAAGGTTGTGTTTCGGCCAAGGTGGAGAAGAGAGGGTTGTGTTGTGTGAAAATGAAGAAGAATGGAGGGGTATTTATAGTGGATGGAGAGTGGTAAAAGTTCAGCCATATGGGGTGGGTTGGGTGGGAAAGTGTTTTTGAATTTTGAAGGTAGGTGGAGTTTATGGGGAAGGGTGGATGGATGTGAGTGGTGAAGGTGGGTAATTAGGAAGAGAGATTAAGGTGATTGGTGAAGGGTTTTTGGGGAAGAGTGTTTATGGGGAAGAGAGTTTGAATGTGAAGAAGAGGAGAGAATGTGAGTTGAGGTAGGTAGGGATCCTGTGGGGTCCACAGATCCTGGGGTGTCAAGGATTTACATCCCTGCATCAATTAGGCATGTAAAACGCCTTTGCATCCAATTCTGGCATTTAAACGCCGAAGTGATGCTTATGTTGGGCGTTCAACGCCCAATTGCAGCATGTTTCTGGCGTTGAACGCCAGTTCCATGCATGTTTCTGGCGTTCAGCGCCGGCTTTCCTCAGGGTATATTCCTGGCGTTCAAACGCCAGGATGCTGCTTGTTTCTGGCGTTCAACGCCAGATCTATACTCTGTTCTGGCGTTGAACGCCAGCCAGATGCTCCTTACTGGCGTTTAAATGCCAGTAAGTCCTTCCTCCAAGGTGTGATTTTTCTTCTGCTATTTTTTATTCTGTTTTCAATTTTAGTATTTATTTTTTTTCGTGACTCCACATGATCATGAACCTAATAAAACATAAAAGAACAATAAAAGAAAAATAAAATTAGATAAATAAAAATTGGGTTGCCTCCCAATAAGCGCTTCTTTAATGTCACTAACTTGATAGTGGGCTCTCATGGAGCCTCACAGGTGATCAGGTCAACGTTGTAGACTCCCAACACCAAACTTAGAGTTTGGATGTGGGGATTCAACACCAACTTAGAGTTTGGCTGTGGCCTCCCAACACCAAACTTAGAGCTTGAATGTGGGGGCTTTGTTTGACTCTGCACTGAGAGAAGCTTTTCATGCTTCCTCTCCATGGTTGCAGAGGAAGATCCTTGAGCTTTAAACACAAGGTAGTCCCCATTTAATTGAAGGACTAGTTCTCCTCTGTCAACATCAATCACAACTCCTGCTGTGGCTAGGAAGGGTCTTCCAAGGATGATGCATTCATCCTCCTCCTTCCTAGTGTCTAAGATTATGAAATCAACAGGGATGTAAAGGCCTTTAACCTTCACTAATACGTCCTCTACTAATACATAAGCTTGTCTTACTGGTGCACGAAATTGCAATCACACTTTTGCAATTCCGCACAACTAACCAGCAAGTGCACTGGGTCGTCCAAGTAATACCTTACGTGAGTAAGGGTCGATCCCACGGAGATTGTTGGCTTGAAGCAAGCCATGGTTATCTTGTAACTCTTAGTCAGGAGATCAATAATTCTCAGAAGTAATTGTGAAAAGTAAAAGAACATGAAATAAATACTTGTTTTGCAGTAATGGAGAACAGGTTGAGGTTTTGGAGATGTTCTATCTTCTGAATCTCTGCTTTCCTACTGTCTTCTTCTTCATGCACGCAAGGCTCCTTCCATGGCAAGCTGTATGTAGGGTTTCACCGTTGTCAATGGCTACCTCCCATCCTCTCAGTGAAAATGTTCAACGCGCTTTGTCACAGCACGGCTATTCATCTGTCGGTTCTCAATCAGGTTGGAATAGAATCCAGTGATTCTTTTGCGTCTGTCACTAACGTCCAGCCTTCAGGAGTTTGAAGCTCGTCACAGTCATTCAATCCTTGAATCCTACTCAGAATACCACAGATAAGGTTTAGACCTTCTGGATTCTCTTGAATGCCGCCATCAATTCTAGCTTATACCACGAAGATTATGATTAAAGAATCCAAGAGATACACACTCAATCGAAAGTAGAACGGAGGTGGTTGTCAGGCACACATTCATAGGTGAGAATGATGATGAGTGTCACGGATCATCACATTCATCAGGTTGAAGAACAAGTGGTATCTTAGAATGAAAGCAAGCGTGATTGAATGAAAAACAGTAGTAATTGCATTAATCCATCAAGACACAGCAGAGCTCCTCACTTCCATCCATGGGGTTTAGAGACTCATGCCGTAGAAGGTACAATATAAAACGTGTAATGTGTCATGAGGTAGAGATACAATGTCCAAAAGGTCCTATTAATAGTGAACTAGTAACCTAGGATATACAGAAATGAGTAAATGACATAAAAATCAACTTCCGGGGTCAACTTGGTGTGTGCTTGGGCTGAGCATTGAAGCTTTCATGTGTAGAGACTTTTTCTGGAGTTAAACGCCAGCTTTTCTGCCAGTTTGGGCGTTTAACTCCAATTTTTGTGCCAGTTCCGGCGTTAAACGCTGGGAATTCTAAAGCTGATTTGCAATGCCAGTTTAGGCCATCAAATCTCAGGCAAAGTATAAACTATTATACATTGATGGAAAGCCCAGGATATCTACTTTCCAACGCAATTGAGAGCGTGCCAATTGGGCTTTTTTAGCTCCAAAAAATCCACTTCTAGTGAAAGGAGGTCAGAATCCAACAACATCTGCAGTCTTTTTCAGCCTCTGAATCAGATTTTTGCTCAGGTCCCTCAATTTCAGCCAGAAAATACCTGAAATCACAGAAAAACACACAAACTCATAGTAAAGCCCGGAAAAGTGAATTTTAAATAAAAACTAATAAAAACATGCTAAAACTAACTAAAATGTACTAAAAACATACGAAAAACAGTGCCAAAAAGCATATAAATTATCCGCTCATCACAACACCAAACTTAAATTGTTGCTTGTCCCCAAGCAACTGAAAATCAAATAGAATAAAAAGAAGAGTATATACTATAGACTCCAAAATATCAATGAAACTTAGCTCCAATTAGATGAGCGGGACTAGTAGCTTTTTGCTTCTGAACAGTTTTGGCATCTCACTTTATCCTTTGAAGTTTAGAATGATTGGCATCTATAGGAACTCAGAATTCAGATAGTGTTATTGATTCTCCTAATTAAGTATGATGATTCTTGAACATAGCTACTTTATGAGTCTTGGCTGTAGCCCAAAGCACTCTGTCTTCCAGTATTACCACCGGATACATACATGCCACAGACACATAACTGGGTGAACCTTTTCAGATTGTGACTCAGCTTTGCTAGAGTCCCCAATTAGAGGTGTCCAGGGTTCTTAAGCACACTCTTTTTGCCTTGGATCACTTTTTATTAAATATATTTTTTCTCTCTTTTTTTTTGCTTTTTCTTGCTTTAATAATCAATTTGATGATTTTTCAGATCCTCAATAACATTTCTCCTTTTCCATCATTCTTTCAACAGCCAACAAGTTTAACATTCTTTAATCAATAAATTCAAAAGACATATGCACTGTTCAAGCATTCATTCAGAAAACAAAAAGTATTGTCACCACATCAAACTAATTCAACTAGTTTCAAAGATAAATTCGAAATCCTGTACTTCTTGTTCTTTTGTGATTAAAGCATTTTTCATTTAAGAGAGGTGATGGATTCATAGGACATTCATAGCTTTAAGACATGAACCTTAAATTTTATTAATCATGAATTAAGAACAAGACTCAAAAATAAATATAAGATAAGACTAATAGTAATAGAAAACAAAAATTTAAATGACTCTAAAAATAGACTCCTAATGATAGAGGTTATCACAGAGTTAGGACTTAACAACCTTGATTTTGAGAAGTGGATGCTCCCTCAACTTGTGGGGTATTTGACCCTTCAAGGGAGAGCTTCTGGCGCTTTAGCTCTTGTAGCTCACGCCCCCTGCTTCTCTTGTTCTTTCAGAAATTTGCAGAGCATGCAGTTTTGATTCTGCTGTTCTTCCTTAATTTGTTCCATAGCTTCTTGCAGCTTGGCAACAGATGCTTCTAGGCGGGTCCAGTAGTCAATTTCAGGAAGTTCAGGGAGGAACTCCTACGCCTTCCTTTTGATAGAGTTATCTTGCATTTGTCCTTCCATTGACTTCTTGTGATTGGGTGTTCAATTGGGATAAATTCATCTACTCCCATCCTCACCCCAGCATCTTTACATAGCAAAGAGATTAAGCTTGGGTAAGCCAGTTTGGCTTCAGTGGAGTTCTTGTTTGTAATTGTGTAAATCTCACAAGCAATCAGATGATGAATCTCCACTTCTTTTCCCAGCATAATGCAATGAATCATCACTGCTCTCTTGATAGTAACCTTAGAACGGTTACTAGTGGGCAAAATAGAACGCCCTATGAAGTCCAACCAACCTCTTGCAACTGGTTTGAGATCTCCCCTCTTGAGTTTGTTTGGGACACCTTTTGAATTGGTCATCCACTTGATTTTAGGGAGGCATATATCCTCTAAAACTTGATCCAACCCCTTATCTACTCTCACCATTCTCCTATTAAAGGATTCAGAATCATCTTATAGTCGAGGCAATTTGAAGACCTCTCTTATTTTGTCCAGATGGAAGTAAATAATTCTCCCTCTGACCATGGTTCTGTAGGTATGAAAAGCAGTTCCAGTCATTCTCTGCTTATCTGTCAGCCACAGATTTGAGTAGAATTCCTGAACCATGTTTCTTCCAACCTTTGTCTCAGGGTTGGTTAGAACTTCCCATCCTCTGTTTTGAATTTGCTCTTGAATCTCCGGATATTCATCTTCTTTCAGATCAAATTTAACTTCCGAGATCACTGACCTTAGACCCATTATTTTGTGGTAATGGTCTGCATGTTCTTTGGTTAAGAACCTCTCTTGACTCCAAAGATCCTTTGGGAGCATTCTCTTTCTTGCCTCTTGAATTGGTTTGTTTTCCTTTGGGAGCCATGATCTTGATGAGCCTTAGCTTAGTGATCACCATACCAAACTTAGAGGTTTGAGAAGATATTTGGTTTTTGAAGAATTTGGGAAGGATTTGAAAGAGATTTGAAGAATGATTTTAATTTTTGAAATTTGAAGGTGAATGATGAAAGTTTGAAATGTGTTTGTGTAGAAAATTATGGATCAAAACAAGAAGGTTTGAAAAAATTTGAAGTGGAAAGCAAAATCTCTGTCCCCCACCTATCTGGCGTTAAACGCCCAGAATGGTATCCATTCTGGCGTTTAACGCCCAAATGTTGGCCATTATGGGCGTTTAACACACAGCCAGGTACCCTGGCTGGCGTTAAACGCCCAGAATGGTGCCCATTCTGGCGTTTAACGCCCAAAATGGTACCTTTACTGGCGTTAAACGCCCAGAATGGTATCCATTCTGGCGTTTAACGCCCAGAGTACCCCTTACTAGCGTTTTTTCGCCAGCAAGCTCTTTTTCTCTACTTTTTGCACTGAATCCTTCTGTAACTCTGTGAATTCCTCCAATTTTGATGATCACCCGTTGAGAATATGTATCAAACTTTTATTATATAAAACAGATAACCTGCTAATGATTGGGTTGCCTCCCAGCAAGCGCTTCTTTATTGTCTTTAGCTGGACCTTTACTGAGATTCATTCAAGCCTCAATTTTGAGCATTCTTGCTCAAAATTGTTTTCAAGATAATGTTTGATCCTCTGTCCATTAACAATGAATTTTTTATCAGAATCAATATCCTGAAGCTCCACATATCCATATGGTGACACTCCTGTAATCACATACGGACCCCTCCACCGGGATTTAAGTTTTCCTGGGAATAGTCTGAACCTAGAGTTGAAGAGCAGAACTTTTTGTCCTGGCTCAAAGACTCTGGATGACAACTTCTTGTCATGCCACTTCTTTGCCTTTTCCTTATAAATTTTTGCATTTTCAAAGGCACTGAGTCTAAATTCATCTAGCTCATTTAGCTGGAGTAATCTTTTTTCACCAGCTAACTTAGCATCCAGGTTTAGGAATCTGGTTGCCCAGTAGGCTTTATGTTCCAGTTCTACGGGCAGATAACAGGCCTTGCCATACACAAGTTGGTATGGAGACGTTCCTATGAGAGTCTTGAATGCTGTTCTGTATGCCCACAGAGCATCATCCAAGCTCTTTGCCCAATCCTTTCTACGGGCAATTACAGTTCATTCTAGGATTCTTTTTAGCTCTCTGTTAGAGACTTCAGCTTGCCCATTTGTCTGTGGATGATACAGAGTTGCTACTTTATGGCTAATTTCATATCGGACCATAGCAGAGTATAGCTGTTTATTGCAGAAATGAGTGCCCCTATCACTGATTAGTACTCTGGGAACACCAAACTTGCTGAATATGTGTTTCTGGAGGAATTTCAGCACGGTCTTAGTATCATTATTGGGTGTGGCAATTGCTTCTACCCATTTAGATACATAGTCCACCGCCACCAGAATGTAAGTGTTTGAGTATGATGGTGGGAACGGACCCATGAAGTCAATACCCCATACATCAAACAATTCAATCTCTAAGATCCCTTGTTGAGGCATGGCGTACCCATGAGGCAAGTTACCAGCTCTTTGGCAACTGTCACAGTTACGCACAAACTCTCGGGCATCTCTATAGAGAGTAGGCCAATAGAAGCCACATTGGAGGACCTTAGTGGCTGTTCGCTCACTTCTGAAATGTCCCACATACTGTGATCCATGGCAATGCCTTAGGATCCTTTGTGCTTCCTCTCTAGGTACACATCTGCGGATCATTTCGTATGCACATCTCTTAAAGAGATATGGCACATCCCATAGGTAGTACTTGGCATCTGAAATTAATTTCTTTCTTTGCACCCTGCTGTACTCCTGGGGTATGAACCTCACAGCTTTATAATTTGCAATATCTGCAAACCATGGAGCTTCCTGAATGGCAAAGAGTTGCTCATCTGGGAAGGTCTCAAAGATCTCAGTAGAAGGGAGGGACGCCCCAGCTACTGGTTCTATTCGGGACAGATGATCAGCCACTTGGTTCTCTGTCCCTTTTCTGTCTCTTATTTCTATATCAAACTCTTGCAGAAGCAGCACCCACCTTATGAGCCTGGGTTTTGAATCCTGCTTTGTGTGTAAGTATTTAAGAGCAGCATGGTCAGTGTACAAATCACTTTTGACCCTACCAAATAGTATCTAAACTTGTCAATGGCATAGACCACTGCAAGTAACTCTTTTTCTGTGGTTGTGTAATTCTTCTGTGCGTCATTTAGAACACGGCTAGCATAATAAATGACGTGCAGAAGTTTGTTATACCTCTGTCCCAACACTGCACCAATGGCATGGTCACTGGCATCACACATTAGTTCGAATGGCAATGTCCAGTCTGGTGCAGAGATAACTAGTGCTGTGACCAGCTTGGCTTTCAGGGTCTCAAACGCCTGCAGACACTGTGTGTCAAACACAAATGGTGTGTCAGCAGCTAGCAGGTTGCTTAGAGGTTTTGCAATTTTTGAAAAGTCCTTTATAAACCTTCTGTAGAATCCTGCATGCCCCAGAAAACTTCTGATTGCCTTAACATTGGCAGGTGGTGGTAACTTTTCAATTACCTCTACCTTTGCTTTATCCACCTCTATTCCCTTGCTTGAAATTTTGTGCCCTAGGACAATTCCTTCAGTCACCATAAAGTGACATTTTTCCCAGTTTAAGACCAGGTTAGTCTCTTGGCACCTTTTCAGGACAAGTGCTAGATGGTTAAGACAGGAGCTGAATGAGTCTCCATATACTGAGAAGTCATCCATGAAGACTTCCAGGAACTTCTCTACCATATCAGAAAAGATGGATAGCATGCATCTCTGAAAAGTTGCAGGTGCATTACACAGACCAAAAGGCATTCTTCTGTAGGCAAACACGCCAGAAGGGCAAGTGAATGTTGTTTTCTCTTGGTCCTGAGGATCTACTGCAATTTGGTTGTAACCTGAATAGCCATCCAAAAAGCAGTAACAATCATGACCAGCTAGTCTTTCTAGCATTTGGTCTATGAATGGTAAAGGAAAATGATCCTTTCTGGTGGCTGTATTGAGCCTTCTGTAATCAATACACATACGCCACCCTGTAACTGTTCTTGTAGGAACCAGTTCATTTTTTTCATTATGAACCACTGTCATGCCTCCCTTCTTAGGGATAACTTGGACAGGGCTCACCCAGGGACTATCAGAAATAGGATAAATAATCCCAGCCTCTAGTAATTTAGTGACCTCTTTCTGCACCACCTCCTTCATGGCTGGATTTAGCCGCCTTTGTGGTTGAACCACTGGTTTGGCATTATCCTCCAATAGGATCTTGTGCATGCATCTTGCTAGGCTAATACCCTTAAGATCACTAATGGAACATCCAAGAGCTGTCTTGTGTGTCCTTAGCACTTGAATTAGTGCTTCTTATTCCTGTGAATTTAAAGCAGAGCTTATGATCATTGGAAAAGTGTCACCCTCTCCCAGAAATGCATACTTTAGGGATGGTGGTAGTGGTTTGAGCTCAGGTTTGGGAGGCTTATCCTCTTCCTGAGGAATTTTCAAAAATTCTTTTATTTCCTCTGGTTCCTTCTGATCAGGCTGAACATCCTTGAAGATGTCCTCTAGCTCTGATTCTAGACTTTCAGTTATATTGATCTCTTCCACCAAAGAGTCAATAATGTCAGCGCTCATGCAGTCATTTGATGTGTCTGGATGCTGCATAGCTTTGACAGCATTCAACTTGAACTTATCCTCATTGATTCTCAGGGTTACTTCCCCTTTTTGTACATCAATAAGAGTTCGTCCAGTTGCTAGGAAAGGACTTCCTAGGATGACAGTTGCACTCTTGTGCTCCTCTATTTCCAGCACTACAAAGTCAGTTGGAAAGGCGAATGGCCCAACCTTGACAATCATGTCCTCAATTATGCCTGACGGATATTTAATGGAGCCATCAGCAAGTTGGAGACATATCCGGGTTGGTTTGACTTCTTCAGTCAACCCAAGCTTTCTGATAGTGGATGCAGGTATTAGATTGATACTTGCTCCAAGGTCACATAGGGCTGTCTTGGTGCAAGCACCTTCTTATGTGCATGGTATCATAAAGCTTCCTGGATCTTGAAGCTTTTCTGGTAAGCTTTTCAGAATGACTGCACTGCATTCTTCAGTGAGAAACACTTTTTCAGTTTCTCTCCAATCCTTTTTATGACTTAAGATCTCTTTCATGAACTTAGCATAAGAAGGTATTTGCTCAAGTGCCTCTGCAAACGGAATCTTTATTTCAAGAGTCCTTAGATAGTCTGCAAAGCGGGCAAATTGCTTATCCTGTTCCGCTTGGCGGTGTTTCTGAGGATAAGGTATCTTGGCTTTATATTCTTCAACCTTAGTTGCTGCAGGTTTATTCCTTACTGAGGTGGTTGGAGAAGCCTTTTTAGAGGGGTTACTATCAGCACTCTCAGGTGTCTGATTCCTCATTGGCGTTTGAATGCCAGGATTGGGTGAGGATGGGCGTTTAATGCCAACTTTCCCCCTTTTCTGGTGTTTGAACGCCAGAATTGGGCAAGGAATGGGCGTTTAACCCCAACTTTTCCCCCCTTTCTGGCGTTTGAACGCTAGGAGTATTCCTCTCTGGGCTCTTACTGTCCTCAGAGGGATTTTGGACAGTGGTTTGGTTATCCTCTGTCAGTTGTTCCTTTCTTGGCTTTTTGCCACTTTGAGCAGTGCTATTCAATGTCTTTCCACTCCTCAGTTGAACTGCTTGGCATTTTTCTGTTATCTGTTTAGATAACTGCTGTTTTGTCTGATTCAACTGTGATTCTATATTCTTGTTAGCAATTTTGGTTTCTTGGAACATCTCTTTAAATTCTGCTAACTGTTTTGTCATCAGGAGTAATTGCTGATTAAGCTCAACAATCTGTTCTTGAGGATTAGGATCAGTAGTTACTGCCATAGCCTCTTCTTTTGTAGAGGACTCACTACTTGAGTATAGATGTTGATTTCTAGCAACAGTATCTATGAGCTCTTGAGCCTCTTCAATCGTCTTCCTCATATGTATAGATCCACCAGCTGAGTGGTCTAGAGACATCCGAGCTTTTTTTGTAAGCCCATAGTAGAAGATGTCTAACTGTACCCACTCTAAAAACATTTCAGAGGGGCATTTTCTTAGCATACTTCTGTACCTCTCCCAGGCATTATAAAAGGATTCATTATCCTCTTGTTTAAAGCCTTGGATGTCCAGCCTTAGCTGTGTCATCCTTTTTGGAGGGTAGAATTAATTTAGGAATTTGTCTGATAACTGTCTCCATGTCTTTATGCTTGCTGTAGGTTGGTTATTCAACCACCTCTTAGCTTGATCTTTTACAGCAAATGGAAACAGTAATAGTCAGTAGACATCCTGATCCATCTCTTTATCATGTACTGTGTCAGCAATTTGTAAGAATTATGCCAGAAATTCAGTAGGTTCTTCCATTGTAAGAATTATGCCAGAAATTCAGTAGGTTCTTCCTATGGAAGACCGAAATACTGGCAATTTTGCTGCACCATGATAATGAGTTGAGGATTTAGCTCAAAGCTGCTTGCTTTAATGGGAGGTATACAGATGCTACTCCCATATGCAGTTGTAATGGGGTTAGCATATGACCCCATAGTCCTTCTGGACTGCTCAATTCCACTTAGGTCCATGATGGAGAAAGGGAGATGATGCGGATATTATTTTAATTTTTTATTTTTTATTTTTTTTAAAAAAAAAGTAACCGAAAATAATAAAATAAACTAAATGGAAAATAAAATAAGAATTCGAAAACCAAAAGAGAATAAAATCAAAGCAAATTGAAAACTAAATTAAGTAATCAATTAAAAAGATATGATTGAAAATTATTTTGAAAAAGATTTGAATTTTTTTTTTAAAATGAGGAAAGAGAAAAACAACAAAATGACACCAAACTTAAAATTTTTAAAAAATCAAGCACAAATTTTCGAAAATTTTAAAGATGCGGATATTATTTTAATTTTTTATTTTTTATTTTTTTAAAAAAAAGTAACCGAAAATAATAAAAACTAAATGGAAAATAAAATAAGAATTCGAAAACCAAAAGAATAAACAAAGCAATTGAAAACTAAATTAATTAATCAATTAAAAGATATGATTGAAATTATTTTGAAAAAGATTTGAATTTTTTTTTTTAAATGAGGAAAGAGAAAACAACAAAATGACACCAAACTTAAATTTTAAAAAATCAAGCACAAATTTTCGAAAATTTTAAAGGAAACACAAAGAACACCAAACTTAGAATTTTTAAAGATCAAGAAAGACTAAGGACATGCAAATTCGAAAAATTAAAAGAAGACAAAGCATCATTGACACCAAACTTAAAATATGAAACTAAACTCAAATAAAGACTCTAAACCAACAAAAATAAACAGTCCTAATCTAAGCAACAAGATAAATCGTCATTTGTCCAAACTCGAACAATCCCCAGCAACGGCGCCAAAAACTTGTGCACGAAATTGCAATCACACTTTTGCAATTCCGCACAACTAACCAGCAGTGCACTGGGTCGTCTAAGTAATACCTTACGTGAGTAAGGGTCGATCCCACGGAGATTGTTGGCTTGAAGCAAGCTATGGTTATCTTGTAACTCTTAGTAGTCAATAATTCTCAGGTGTAATTGTGAAAAGTAAAAGAACATGAAATAAATACTTTTTGCAGTAATGGAGAACAGTTGAGGTTTTGGAGTGCTCTATCTTCTGAATCTCTGCTTTCCTAATGTCTTCTTCATGCACGCAAGGCTCCTTCCATGGCAGCTGTATGTAGGGTTTCACCGTTGTCAATGGCTACCTCCCATCCTCTCAGTGAAAATGTTCAACGCGCTCTGTCACAGCACGACTATTCATCTGTCGGTTCTCAATCAGGTTAGAATAGAATCCAGTGATTCTTTTGCGTCTGTCACTAACCCCCAGCCTTCAGGAGTTTGAAGCTCGTCACAGTCATTCAATCCTTGAATCCTACTCAGAATACCACAGACAAGGTTTAGACCTTCCGGATTCTCTTAAATGCCACCATCAATTCTAGCTTATACCACGAAGATTATGATTAAAGAATCCAAGAGATACACACTCAATCGAAAGTAGAACGGAGGTGGTTGTCAGGCACACGTTCATAGGTGAGAATGATGATGAGTGTCACGGATCAATCATCAGGTTGAAGAACAAGTGGTATCTTAGAATGAAAGCAAGCGTGATTGAATGAAAAACAGTAGTAATTGCATTAATCCATCAAGACACAGCAGAGCTCCTCACCCCCAACCATGGGGTTTAGAGACTCATGCCGTAGAAAGTGTCATGAGGTAGAGATACAATGTCCAAAAGGTCCTATTAATAGTGAAATAGTAACCTAGGATATACAGAAATGAGTAAATGACGTAAAAATCCACTTCCGGGGTCCACTTGGTGTGTGCTTGGGCTGAGCATTGAGGCTTTCATGTGTAGAGACTTTTTCTGGAGTTAAACGCCAGCTTTTGTGCCAGTTTGGGCGTTTAACTCCAATTTTTGTGCCAGTTCTGGCGTTAAACGCCAGAGAATTCTGAAGCTGATTTGCAACGCCAGTTTGGGCCATCAAATCCCGGGAAAAGTATGGACTATTATACATTGCTGGAAAGCCCAGGATGTCTACTTTCCAACGCAATTGAGAGCATCCACTTCAAGTGCAAGGAGGTCAGAATCCAACAACATCTGTAGTCCTTTTCAGTCTCTGAATCAGATTTTTGCTCAGGTCCCTCAATTTCAGCCAGAAAATATCTGAAATCACAGAAAAACACACAAAATCATAATAAATCCTGGAAAAGTGAATTTTAAATAAAAACTAATAAAAACATGCTAAAAACTAACTAAAATGTACAAAAAACATACTAAAAACAGTGCCAAAAAGCATATAAATTATCCGCTCATCACTTACTGACTTGTCTGCCATTTGTAATGAGAATATGGCAGGTTGTACCTCAATGATTCCCAGCTTCTCCATTACAGAGAGTGGCATAAGATTTATACCTGACCCCAGGTCACACAGAGCTTTTTCAAAGATCATGGTGCTATGGTGGCAGGGTATTACGAATTTGCCAGGATCTTGTCTCTTTGAGGTAAAGTTTTGAACCCATGTATTTAGTTCACTAATGAGCAAGGGAGGTTCACCTTCCCAAGTCTCATACCAAATAACTTGGCATTCAGCTTCATGATAGCTCCTAAATATTGAGCACTTGCTCTCCAGTTACATCTTCATCTCTTCAGAGAAGAATAGTCTTCAGAGATCATGAATGGTAGAAGGAGTTTAATGGGATCTCTATGGTCTCTATATGAGCCTCAGTCCCTTGGGTCCTCAATAGGGAACTCCTTCTGATCCTTCTATGAGAATTATAGGTGTTTCCACGAGGTTCACCCATATAATTTACCTCTGCTATTGCAGGGCTCTCATGATCATAAGCTTCTTCTTCAGAAGATGCCTCTTTAGTACTGTTGGATGCATTTTGCCATCCATTTAGACTTTGAGAAATCATGTTGACTTGCTGAGTCAACATTTTGTTCTGAGCCAATATGGCATTCAGAGCATCAATTTCAAGACCTCTCTTCCTTTGAGGCGTCCCATTATTCACGAAATTCCTCTCAGAAGTGTACATGAAATGGTTATTTGCAACCATGTCAATAAGTTCTTGAGCCTCTGCAGGCATTTTCTTTAGGTGAATGGATCCACCTGCAGAATGGTCCAGTGACATCTTAGAGAACTCAGATAGATCATAATAGAATATATCTATCATGGTCCATTCTAAAAACATGTCAGAAGGACATCTTTTTGTCATCTGCTTGTATCTTTTCCAAGTTTCATAGAGGGATTCACCATCTTTTTGTTTGAAGGTCTGAACATCCACTCTAAGCTTGCTCAGCTTTTGAGGAGGAAAGAACTTAGCCAAGAAGGCCGTGACCAGCTTATCCCAGGAGTCCAGGCTATCCTTAGGTTGTGAATCCAACCATGTTCTAGCTCTGTCACTTACAGCAAAAGGGAAAAGCATGAGCCTGTAGACTTCAGGATCTATTCCATTAGTCTTAACAGTCTCACAGATCTGCAAGAACTCAGTTATGAACTGGTAGGGATCTTCTGATGGAAGTCCATAAAACTTGCAGTTCTGTTGCATTAGAGATACTAATTGAGGTTTCAGCTCAAAATTGTTTGCTCCAAAGGCAGGAATTGAGATGCTTCTTCCATCAAACTTGGACGTAGGTGTAGTATAATCACCAAGCATCCTTCTTGCATTATTGTTGTTGGGTTCGGCTGCCATCTCCTTTTCTTGTTTGAAAATTTCAGCAAGGTTGTCTCTAGATTGTTGTAATTTAGCTTCTCTTAGTTTTTTCTTCAGAGTCCTTTCAGGTTCTGGATCAGCTTCAACAATAATGCCTTTTTCCTTGTTCCTACTCATATGAAAGAGAAGAGAACAGAAAAGGAAGAGGAATCCTCTATGTCATAGTATAGAGATTCCTTTATGTGAGTAGAAGAAGAAGGGAATAAAGAAAGGAGAATCCAAACACAAAAGTGAGGATAGGGGCAGAGATTTGAGATGAAGAGAAGTGTTAGTGAATGAATAAATAAATAGAATAAGATGAGAGAATGAGAATTTCGAAAATAAATTTTGAAAAAGAGTTAGTGATTTTCGAAATTTAAGATAAGAAATAAAATTAAAATGAAAAATTGAAACAATTAATTAATTAAAAAGAATTTTTGAAAAAAAAAAGGAGGTATTTTTCGAAAATTAGAGAGAGAAATGTTATTAGGTGGTTTTGAAAAAGATAAGAAACAAACAAAAAGTCAAATAGTTAGTTGAAAAAGATTTGAAAATCAAATTTGAAAAGATAAGAAGATAAGAAGATAAGAAGTTAGAAAAGATATTTTAAAATCAAATTTTTGAAAAAAGATAAAATTTTGAAAAAGATATGATATAAAAGATAAGATAAAAAAGATATGATTAAAAAGATATGGTTAGAAAAGATTTAATTTTTAAAATTAAAATTAATTACTTGACTAACAAGAAACTAAAAGATATGATTCTAGAATTTAAAGATTGAACCTTTCTTAACAAGAAAGTAACAAACTTCAAATTTTTGAATCAATCATATTAATTGTTAGCATAATTTTCGAAAATAAAGATAAAACTAAGAAAAAGATTTTTGAAAAATATGTAAAAGATTTTCGTAAATTAATAAGAAAAATGAAAAAGATTTAATTTTTGAAAGAGTTTTAAAAAGATAAGATTTTTAAAATTTGAAAATTTGACTTGAATTACAAGAGACAACTAATTTTAAAAATTTTTGACTAAGTCAACCAAAATTAAATTTTGAGAGAAAAAAGGAAAAGATATTTTTTTGATTTTAAAATTTTTTTTAGTGATGAGAGAGAAAAACAACAAAAATGACTCACAACATGAAGATTATGAATCAAAACACATGATGCATGCAAGAACACTATGAATGTCAAGATGAACACCAAGAACACTTTGAAGATCATGATGAACATCAAGAACATATTTTTCGAAAAAATTTTTATGCAAAGTAAACATGCAAGACACCAAACTTAGAAATTTGCAATGCTTAGACACTATGAATGCACAAATGCATATGAAAAACAACAAAGAACACAAAACAAGAAATTATCAAGATCAAACAAGTAGACTTACCAAGAACAACTTAAAGATCATGAAGAACACTATGAATGCATGAATTTTTTTTCGAAAAATGCAAGAACAATATGAATATGCAGTTGACACCAAACTTAAAACATGTCACAAGACTCAAACAAGAAACACAAAAATATTTGATTTTTATAATTTTATTTTTTTTGGATTTTATTTTATATTTTTTGGAAAACATATATGAAAAAGGAAGTAATGAATTCAAAGTCCTCAATCAAAATTCCAAGAATCATACCAGGTTAGTCTAAAGCTTGATGGCCAGCCAAGCTTTAGCATACCATTTTGAAACTCTAGAATTCATTCTTAAGAACTCTGAAGATTTTTCGAAAAAAAGGGGAAAATTTTGAAAAATATTTTTGGAAACTTTTTGAAAAGAAAATAAAAAAGAAAATTACCTAATCTGAGCAACAAGATGAACCGTCAGTTGTTCAAACTCGAACAATCCCCGGCAACGGCACCAAAAACTTGGTGCAAGAAATTGCGATCATCAACAATGGCGCCAAAAACTTGGTAGCGCTCTCAAACGTGAATCACACTTAATCACAACTCCGCACAACTAACCAGCAAGTGCACTGGGTCGTCCAAGTAATACCTTACGTGAGTAAGGGTCGATCCCACGTAGATTGTTGGTACGAAGCAAGCTATGGTCATCTTGTAAATCTCAGTCAGGCGGATAATAAATGGTTATGGAGTTTTCGAATAATAATAATAAATAAATAGAAAATAAAGATAGAGATACTTATGTAGATCATCGATGGGAATTTCAGATAGGCGTATGAAGATGCTGTGCTCCTTCTGAATCTCTGCTTTCCTACTGCCTTCATCCAATCCTTTTTACACCTTTCCATGGCAAGCTGTATATAGGACATCACCGTTGTCAATGGCTACATCTCATCCTCTCAGTGAAAAAGTGTAAAACATGTTGCTTGTATGCGAAGTTTGTATTCGTAGGTTTTGATGAATGACAAACCAACAAACGACATGAAAGACAAACCAAACAACTTGAATGAACAAGCATGTTGAAAGATCAACCAACATTCAACGTTGAGGAATGAAGAGTTGAAAGCAACACAACAACAACAAGAAACTCAAGTCCACAACATTTGAAGACAAGTATAGTGTCTTAGGACTTAGGTAACTTCTTGTTAAGAACCAATTGCTAAATCTCTCAACACACACTCACAAAATGTTTTGATGCACATCTTGCAATTCAATGCTAGCCAAATGGTTTAAAAAAACTTGTTTTCAAAGGTACAAAAGCATAGGAATTGACTCCAACAAGTTTGAGATCAATCCTAAGTATTTTAAAGTGATTTTAAGCCATTCTTTAAGGTTTGCATCGATGCACACTCATCTTGCATCGATGCAAAGCATGCAACGACTTTTTGCATCGATGCAAAGATGTTTGCATCGATGCAACCAAGCTGAAAATTCAAATTTCAGCGTCAAAGACACATTTGCATCGATGCAAAGTGTTATGCATCGATGCAAATAATTCAAAAACATAAAAAACGGCTAGTTTTGACATAAAGGCTCCATCCCATTAATTCCCCAACGTTTCTAAGGTTTGGGGAATCTATAAATGGATGGATTGAAGCCTTATTTCACATCTTTGAGCATTTGCAAACTATCTTGTTCATATTCTTTCATTCTACACATTTTTAAGGTGTTATAATACACAATTTGAGAGAGCAATATCAATTGGTTCAATAGTGCTAAACTTGTTATCATACACTCTTCTAGAGAGTACCCATTTCATCTCAACAATTCTTTGGGAATGTTTTCTTGTACACTTTGTAAATTGGAGTGTGATCTCCAAGGTTGAGTCAAGAGTTATAAACACTATAGTCGGTGAGGATACCAAAGAGGTATACTAAGTACTCAAGGCAAATCTTAGAGAAGGTATCTCTAAGTGGAGTGGGTTAGTATACGAGTGGTGATCATATACCGTGAGGTGTTAGAAACTAAGGACTCGGATTGTAAAAGGTTTTGCGCGAGCACCTTGAAGCTTGGCAATAGTGGAACTTCTCAATTGCGATTGAGAAAGAAAGTGGACGTAGGACAAGGATTGTGCCGAACCACTCTAAATAGTGTTTGCATCTCTCCAAACTCATCTCTTCAATATTATTGTCGTTTACCTTTGAACAAATAAATTGTGATCGAAAAGTAGCTTCGTAAGTACTTAAGGAATAGCTTAAGTCCGATTGGTGAAAAGCTTGATCAATTTATTTGAGTTGGTGTCTATTGGAAAGTAAAAGCTCCTTATAAATTCTTAGCAATTGAGTTAAGCTCTTGGAAAAATACTAGTACAATAACACTTTTATATATTGTCTTTAACTTTCGCAAAAATATTCATTGTTGTTGTAATACTCAATTCACCCCCCCCCCCTCTTGAGTAATTGTGCATAGGTTCTACAAGTGGCATCAGAGCTTAACCCTTTGAAACACTTAACCGTTTAAGGGAAAAGATCATGGCAAGCACAGGCTTTAACAACAACAACACTAGCGAAGGTAACTCAACCGCTAGACCTCCTCTTTTTAGCGGAACAAATTACTCTTATTGGAAAAATAAGATGAGAATTTGGATCCGTTCTCAAGATGTGAGAATTTGGAAAGTGATTGAGAATGGAAATCACATTCCAACAAAGACAACAAGCGCTAAAGAAGGAGAAGTCTCCGTCTCAAAGCAAGTACCGAAAGGAGAAGATGAATATAGTGACGATGATTGGAAGAAAGTGGCAATGAATGATAAAGCCATCAACTTCATTCATTGTGCACTTAACGAGCATGATTATATGAAGATCTCTACATGTGAAACCGCTAAAGAGATTTGGGATAAACTCCAAATCACTTACGAAGGAACCGACCACGTTAAAGAATCAAAGGTATTTATGTTGGTTCATGAATGGGAAAATTTTAAAATGAAAGATGAAGAGAGCATTGAAGAAGCTCTTGAAAGACTCTCCAAGATCTTCAACAATCTAAGCATGCTTGGCACAAAATACAATGATAAACAAATTGTGACCAAGGTGCTTACAAGCCTTACACCAAAATGGAACTCCAAAGTGAACGCCATTGTGGAAGGAAGGCTCTATGATCAACTTACATTTGATCAACTACGAGGTAATCTACTCACCTATGAAATGACTATGCTAAATAGACAAAAAGGTGAAGAAAGCAAGAAGAAAAGTCTCGCCCTTAAAACAACATCACTGCAAGAAGAGAGTGATGATAATGAAGAAGAAGGAGATGAAGAATTTGCACTCTTATTAAAAAGATTCAATAAGTTTGCAATGAAGAAAAACTTCAAGAGCAAAACAAAGGTACCAAAATGCTATGAGTGTGGAGAAGTTGGACACATCAAACCCAATTGTCCAAAACTTCAAAAGGAGGACAAAAACAAGAAATTTAAGAAGAAGGAGAAAGCATACATATCATGGGAGAACGAGGATGAATCCGACTCCAATGACGACGAGGTTGCAAATCTTTGCTTAATGGCAAGCGAAGAAAAGGTTAGTGATGACAACTCCACTTCTTTTAATTTACAAGATGAATATGATGCCTTACTTGAGGTGTACACAAAACTTACCCAAGATTACTCTCTCCTAAAGAAAAAGAATATGGAACTTTTAAAACAAAATGAGATGTTGAAAAACGAGAATATCAATCTTGGAAAAGATAAGTGTAGCACAAGTAGTGATCCATACAAATCTTGTAAAATGCATGAAAATGAAATTACAAATCTTAAGAACACTTTAGCTAAGTTCAATGAATCTTCAAAGAACTTAGATAAAATGTTGAAAAACCAAAAGCATGTTCATAATAAGGAAGGTTTGGGTTTTGAAAAAGGAAAATTTAAAAATGCTAAAACTCCTATTAGGCAACCGCAAGCCCAAAAGGTAAGCATGCCTAAAAGGAATGAAGCCTTTAAACATCCTCCTCAACATGCTTCATTCAGAAATTATAATCACAATGCATATAGATCAAAAGATGGTGCATTTAGGAAACAACCTAGGCAACCATTTAGAAACATGCATAGGATGCATAATCCAAATGTCATATGTCATTATTGTAATAAAGTAGGTCATATAGCACCCGTATGCTTTACTCGAATTAAACATATAAACTTTCGTAGTCAAGATACGAGATGGGCACCTTATGGGCATTATGCTCATACTAACCATCAAGGACCCAAATTCACTTGGGTACCTAAATCCCAATTTTAATTATTTTGTAGGTACGTGTTGGAGCTAAGGATACAAATTGGTATGTTGATAGTGGATGCTCCAAACACATGACCGGCGATGAATCAAAGTTCACCGCAATAGAGCCTACAAACGGAGGAAACGTGATCTATGGAGACAACAACACCGGCAAAGTAATCGGCGTTGGAAAAGTTGGTAAAAATCCTTCTACTTCCATAGATAATGTTATACTTGTCAAAGGTCTCAAACATAATCTCATTAGTGTTAGCCAACTTTGTGACAAAGGAAACTTAGTCACCTTTGATTCAAAATGTTGTTTGATAAAAAGGCAAGACACTAATGAAATTGTGCTAATTGGGCACCGTGTTGACAATGTATACATGATTAATCTAAATGAAGTTTCCTCAAATGATGTGAAATGCCTTGTTAGTAAAAATGATGAAACTTGGTTATGGCATCGTAGAGTAGCTCATGCTAACATGGACCATCTTAACAAGTTGGTCTCTAAAGAGTTAGTAATTGGCTTACCAAAGCTACATTTTGAAAAAGACGTCCTTTGCGACGCATGTCAAAAGGGAAAACAAGTAAAGGCCTCTTTTAAATCCAAAAACATTGTTTCAACAACAAGGCCATTACAACTTTTGCACATGGATTTATTTGGTCCTTCTAGAACTATGAGCTTTGGTGGCAATTACTATGCTTTAGTTATTGTTGATGATTACTCTCGATTTACATGGACCTTGTTCCTAGCAAACAAGAGTGATGCATTTCGAGCATTTAAAAGATTAGCCAAAGTTATTCAAAATGAAAAGAATTTGCATATATCATCTATTAGAAGTGATCATGGTGGAGAATTTGAAAACAATCTTTTTGAAACTTTTTGTGAAGAAAATGGCATTGAGCATAATTTTTCCTCTCCTAGAACACCACAACAAAATGGTGTGGTTGAAAGGAAAAATCGTCATTTAGTAGAAATGGCGAGAACTATGCTCAATGAGGCTAATATTCCTAAGTACTTTTGGGCGGATGCGGTTAGTACCGCGTGTTATGTTATGAATAGGATTATCATTCGACCTATTCTTAAGAAAACACCGTACGAATTGTACAAAGGAAGAAAGCCAAATATTTCCCACCTTCACGTCTTTGGTTGTAAATGCTTTATTCTAAATAATGGAAAAGATAACTTAGGCAAATTTGATGCTAAGGCTGATGAAGGAATCTTCTTAGGCTATTCTTTAACTAGCAAAGCTTTTAGAATATATAATAAACGCATCATGACTATGGAAGAAAGTATTCATGTCGCTTTTGATGAAACTAACCGTTATTGTGCTAGAAAAGATTTTGATGAAAATGTAGAAAACTTTGATTCACTAAATTTGAACGGTGAAGACAAAGAAAAAGGTTTAAATGAAGCCTCTACAAGCTCAACAAAGGATAGTGTTCAAGTTGAAGAAATTGAACCATCACAAGCACAAATAGATGCACTTCCAAAGGATTGGCGTACTTCAAAGGATCATCCTCTAGACAACGTCATTGGTGATGTTTCGAAAGGGGTAACAACTCGATCCACTTTTAGAAATTTATTTGCATATAGTGCTTTTGTTTCTCAAATTGAACCATCTACCATTGAGTCCGCAATTGATGATGAACATTGGGCTATGGCAATGCAAGAGGAGCTTAACCAATTCAAACGAAATGACGTTTGGGAATTGGTGCCTAAACCAAGTAATCAAACAATTGTAGGAACAAAATGGGTTTTTAGAAATAAACTCGATGAAAATGGTACAATTGTTAGAAACAAAGCTAGATTAGTAGCTAAAGGTTATAATCAAGAGGAAGGCATTGATTATGACGAAACTTATGCTCCCGTAGCTAGATTAGAAGCAATTAGGATGTTACTTGCTTTTGCATCCTCTTATAACTTCAAACTTTATCAAATGGATGTTAAGAGTGCCTTTCTTAATGGTTTCATTAAAGAAGAAATATATGTTGAACAACCTCCCGGTTTTGAGGATTATGAAAATCCTAATCATGTTTTTAAACTCAAGAAAGCTCTTTATGGTCTTAAACAAGCTCCAAGAGCTTGGTATGAACGTTTGAGCAAGTTTTTATTAGAAAAGGGTTTTAGAAGAGGGAAGGTTGATACAACTTTATTTATCTTGATTGAAAACAAAAATATCCTTTTGGTACAAGTTTACGTCGATGACATAATATTTGGTTCAACTAACGAATCATTTTGCAAGTTTTTCTCAAACCTCATGCAAAGTGAATTTGAAATGTCCATGATGGGCGAACTCAACTTCTTCCTTGGTCTTCAAATCAAACAAGGAAAAGAAGGAACTTTCGTTAGCCAAACCAAATATTGCAAGGAATTGCTCAAAAGATTTGGAATGGACAATGCTAAGGCAATGGACACACCAATGAGCACTACTTGCTACCTTGACAAAGATGAACAAGGTAAAAGCATAGATGTAAAGAAGTATAGAGGCATGATAGGATCATTACTTTATCTAACGGCAAGTAGGCCAGATATCATGTTTAGTGTATGCATGTGTGCGAGATACCAAGCTAATCCTAAGGAATCTCACTTAAGTGCGGTGAAAAGGATTATGAAGTATCTCATAGGAACATTAAATGTTGGATTGTGGTATCCGAAAGGATCCACTTGTGATTTGATTGGTTATTCCGATTCCGATTTTGCCGGTTGCAAATTGGATAGGAAAAGCACTAGCGGTTCTTGTTACTTGCTAGGAAACTCTCTTGTTTCATGGCATAGTAAGAAACAAGTAAGTGTAGCCTTGTCTACCGCCGAAGCCGAGTATGTAGCCGCCGGTAGTTGTTGCGCCCAAATTTTATGGATGAAACAACAACTTATGGACTATGGACTCATGCTTGATCACATTCCTATCAAATGTGATAATACTAGTGCAATAAATTTAACCAAGAATCCGGTTCAACATTCAAGAACCAAGCATATTGAGATTAGACATCACTTCATAAGAGACCATGTTCAAAAGGGTGATGTGGTTATTGAATTTGTCGAAACTAGTAAACAACTAGCGGACATCTTCACTAAACCTTTATGTAAAGAAAGTTTTTTTAACATCCGAAATGAACTTGGTATCTTGGATTCTAATCTAATATGATTTGTTTGAATTCATTGTATTTATATTGCTATTTTTGTATCTCTTACTAACTTAAGCATTGGAGATATCCAATTAGCCATTGTTTTGTAGGTTTATGAGTTGATGAATGAGTAATTAATCTTGAGGTAGATTACTCACTTTTTATTGCTTTATGTTTATTTGATTATATGAATTGTTAAACTAACTCCTAGTAAGCTAAGGATTTCTATTATGGTTTAAATACTTTGATATCTGTTTAATGATTAATGCTTGTATGCTTATTTGGTGAATAACTCAAATAGGCTTGGTACCCCTATTTTAAGTTATTGTGCATGCTTTGATATATTTCACTTCTTTAGGGGGAATTATGCATGCTTGTTAAATATAAAAAGAGGAAATCAAATTCTTTTTGAAAGGGGGAATATCTCATCCTTGAGATTAATAGAGAAATTGAACTTAAAAAAATTCATTGTTTTATGCATGCTTCTATAACACATTTCAAACTCCTTTCTTTTTGTTAATGTCAAAAGGGGGAAGAAAAGTTTGAGGATATTTGAAGTTTTGAACTTTTTTGAGGTTTTGAAAAGAAGAAATAAGTTTGCGAAACAATGATTTCAAAAAGACTTCCGCTAAGCAAAAACTTTGATATCTAAATCGTTTTCTTTGATAAACGCCCTTTAAGGGAACAAATGCACATATTTAGGGGGAACCTCTGCAAATTTTTTTTTGTGAAGTCTTCTCTAAAGCTTTCTATAAAACAAAGTGCATTATTGTTGCTTTCAAAACCATTTATAAATGCATATCCTCAAAATTGGTTTGTCATTATCAAAAAGGGGGAAATTGTAAAACATGTTGCTTGTATGCGAAGTTTGTATTCGTAGGTTTTGATGAATGACAAACCGACAAACGACATGAAAGACAAACCAAACAACTTGAATGAACAAGCATGTTGAAAGATCAACCAACATTCAACGTTGAGGAATGAAGAGTTGAAAGCAACACAACAACAACAAGAAACTCAAGTCCACAACATTTGAAGACAAGTATAGTGTCTTAGGACTTAGGTAACTTCTTGTTAAGAACCAATTGCTAAATCTCTCAACACACACTCACAAAATATTTTGATGCACATCTTGCAATTCAATGCTAGCCAAATGGTTTAAAAAAACTTGTTTTCAAAGGTACAAAAGCATAGGAATTGACTCCAACAAGTTTGAGATCAATCCTAAGTATTTTAAAGTGATTTTAAGCCATTCTTTAAGGTTTGCATCGATGCACACTCATCTTGCATCGATGCAAAGCATGCAACGACTTTTTGCATCGATGCAAAGATGTTTGCATCGATGCAACCAAGCTGAAAATTCAAATTTCAGCGTCAAAGACACATTTGCATCGATGCAAAGTGTTATGCATCGATGCAAATAATTCAAAAACATAAAAAACGGCTAGTTTTGACATAAAGGCTCCATCCCATTAATTCCCCAATGTTTCTAAGGTTTGGGGAATCTATAAATGGATGGATTGAAGCCTTATTTCACATCTTTGAGCATTTGCAAACTATCTTGTTCATATTCTTTCATTCTACACATTTTTAAGGTGTTATAATACACAATTTGAGAGAGCAATATCAATTGGTTCAATAGTGCTAAACTTGTTATCATACACTCTTCTAGAGAGTACCCATTTCATCTCAACAATTCTTTGGGAATTGTTTTCTTGTACACTTTGTAAATTGGAGTGTGATCTCCAAGGTTGAGTCAAGAGTTATAAACACTATAGTCGGTGAGGATACCAAAGAGGTATACTAAGTACTCAAGGCAAATCTTAGAGAAGGTATCTCTAAGTGGAGTGGGTTAGTATACGAGTGGTGATCATATACCGTGAGGTGTTAGAAACTAAGGACTCGGATTGTAAAAGGTTTTGCGCGAGCACCTTGAAGCTTGGCAATAGTGGAACTTCTCAATTGCGATTGAGAAAGAAAGTGGACGTAGGACAAGGATTGTGCCGAACCACTCTAAATAGCGTTTGCATCTCTCCAAACTCATCTCTTCAATATTATTGTCGTTTACCTTTGAACAAATAAATTGTGATCGAAAAGTAGCTTCGTAAGTACTTAAGGAATAGCTTAAGTCCGATTGGTGAAAAGCTTGATCAATTTATTTGAGTTGGTGTCTATTGGAAAGTAAAAGCTCCTTATAAATGCTTAGCAATTGAGTTAAGCTCTTGGAAAAATACTAGTACAATAACACTTTTATATATTGTCTTTAACTTTCGCAAAAATATTCATTGTTGTTGTAATACTCAATTCACCCCCCCTCTTGAGTAATTGTGCATAGGTTCTACAAAAAGGTCCAAATGCTCTGTCACGGCACGGCTAATCATCTGTCGGTTCTCCATCATGCTGGAATAGAATCCATTGATTCTTTTGCGTTTGTCATCACGCCCAACAATCGCGAGTTTGAAGCTCGTCACAGTCATTCAATCCCGAAATCCTACTCGGAATACCACAGACAAGGTTTAGACTTTCCGGATTCTCATGAATGCTGCCATCAATTCTAGCTTCTACCACGAAGATTCGGATTAAGGAATCCAAGAGATATGCGCCCGGTCTAAGGTAGAACGGAAGTGGTTGTTAGTCACGCGTTCATAGGTAAGAATGATGATGAGTGTCACGGATCATCACATTCATCATGTTGAAGTGCAACGAATATCTTAGAACAGGAATAAACTGAATTGAATAGAAAATAGTAGCAATTGCATTAAAACTTGAGGTACAGTAGAGCTCCACACCCTTAATCTATGGTGTGTAGAAACTCCATCGTTGAAAATACATAAGTGATGGTGGTCCAGGCATGGCCGAATGGCCAGCCCCCATGAATGATCAATAGTCTCCTAAGATGAATAATGGAATAAAACTGAGACCAAAGATGTAACGTGGTCAAAAGACACTGAATATAATAGTAAAATGTCCTATTTATACTAGACTAGCTACTAGGGTTTACAGAAGTAAGTAATTAATGCAGAAATCCACTTCCAGGGCCTACTTGGTGTGTTCTTGGGCTGAGCTTGAGCTTTATACGTGTAGAGGCTTCTTTTGGAGTTGAACGCCAAGTTGTAACGTGTTTTTGGCATTCAACTCTGGTTCGTGACGTGTTTCTGGCGTTTGACTCCAGAATGCAGCATGAAACTGGCGTTTAGCACCAGTTTACGTCATCTAATCACGAATAAAGTATGAACTATTATATATTGCTAGAAAGCTCTGGGTGTCTACTTTCCAACGCCATTGAGAGCGCGCCATTTGGAGTACTGTAGCTCTAGAAAATCCATTTTGAGTGCAGGGAGGTCAGAATCCAACAGCATCAGCAGTCCTTTGTCAGCCTTTTATCAGAGTTTTGTTCAAGTCCCTCAATTTCAGCCAAAAATTACCTAAAATCACAGAAAACACACAAACTCATAGTAAAGTCCATAAATGTGAATTTAGCATAAAAACTAATGAAAACATCCCTAAAAGTAGCTAGATTATACTAAAAACTATCTAAAAACAATGCCAAAAAGCGTATAAATTATCCGCTCATCAGATAGTTGTGCCTCGCAACGATTCGTCATTCAGAGCTCGATTAAACTATGCCTATTTGCAGTCATTAAGGTCCTATCCACACTAAACAATCAACATTAAGGTGATCAGTCTTAATATTTCAAGTAAGGCACGAACATTTCAAAAATGAGCACTCATAGACATTCATGCTAAATGTATCTTGAAGATACCCTAACAGCATGAAACACACAAGCAGAGTATGCAATGAAGCATAGTCAGTCCACTCCCCAAGCTCTACTAGGAATGAACTGCTCTGATAGCAAATTGTAACGACCCAATTTCTGGTACATCATGATCATACTAGAAACTGAGCGCTACCAACTTATCTTCCTAATTATTATCTATTATTTATTATATGAGCCTGATTCGTTGTTAAAAGCGTAGTTATTTTGCGAGATAATTTTTAAAAAAAATGTTTGGATTAATAAACAGAATCATTCATAAGCAATTCACAAATAATAATAGATAAAACAGTTATAAACAACCATTCATAAATACATCACAAGCAGTTAATAACATTCAGTGATCCAGCCTTTATTTAGGTGTAGACTTTTAGTTAGAACACCCTTAGATATAACTAGATAATAACTATATACATATATATACATACAACATCCCAGGCCCTGACCTATTCAAGAAGTCCTTAAGCTGGCACCCAGGCTAGCCTAGACTCTATACTCACCTGGTCCCTCTAAACTACTAAAGCGAGAGAAAGTATGTTCTAGGTCTTCAAAACTCAAGTCAGGTGGAACATCATCAAAAGGTGGAAGGTCGTCTACTACTCCTCTGCACGGTCATATGTCATCAAAGAGCGTCTCTCAAGTACTTCATCGAATGGTCACATAACAGCAACATCGTACGGAGGACTTAGGCTAAAGTCTGTAGATAAGCAGGATGCAGACGTTGGCTGGCCTCACAGTATATACATATAAACAGAGAACGTGATTCACCCTAGACTCAGAAGACTACCTAGAGCGGAATCCTCTTTGCAGAATGATCATTAACGAATTACGGAAGGGTACTTTTGCTTCCATCTGAGGGGGAAGGGAGAGAGAAGGGGTAATAACTGGGGAGTTCTTAGTAGGGACGGGGTTATTAGTTGCGTTCATTTATTTGGGATCGATTAGCAGACGAATAACATCATATAGCGAAGTAGTAAACAGAAGATAAAGATAGGATGAGAAAGTAGAGAAAATAAAAAGCAGAACATAGACAAAGGAATACAAGAAAATAAAACACAGAAATAGCATACAAGCAGACAAACATAAAGAAATAGATCACATACAGAAAGTAATGCAATAGAGAATGATGCGCAGACCAGAATGATGCATGTCTAGCCCTAGTACAGGCCATGAGCTCATGTGTCAGTTGGCTGCCCGCAATCCCGACATTTATCCGGTCACGAGTAATCCCGATTTCCCGAATACGATTTTCCGTTCCTAAATAAATGCGCATATAATAATAGTTGTAGGTAACTTAGTTTCCCTACAGAAGTTCTGGGTTGCGTCAAGCAACTAATATATATATAAATATAGCTCTGGGTTGCATCAAGCAACTAATATATATATAAATATATATCTCTTTATTAAATTACTCTTCTCTTTATATCTTTTTACTCTGTTCTGGTTTCTCTTTTCTTTGTATCTCTTTACTTTGCTCTGGTTACTCTATTCTCTGTATCTCTTTACTCTACTCTGGTTACTCCGTTCTATATATCTCTTTACTTTTCTCTAATTACTGTTCTTCTGTATCTATATTTACTCTTTTTCTCTTTTTCTCTTTACTTCACTCTTGTTACTCTGTTTTCTGTATTTCTCTACTCAGCTCTGATTTCTCTGCTTAACATATGTATTTAAAGTTTATGTAAATTTTGGTAAGAATAGTTAGCCTGTCCCAAGTATAGGTTCATTAAGTCTATACTGAAACAGTTTAACTTTTCATATAATAACTAACATCCTAGTCGTAATTCAAGGACTAACTATGTTACCCTAGTTCGTTCACTAATTTCTCTCTATTTTTTTGTCATTAAAACTTTACAGACTTTTTCTTTGATTTTTATCTTTTCTTCAACTTTTTATCTTTCTTTTTATCTTTGCCTGACTAACATGTTATTACCACTCCCTAAGTATTTTATGAAGGTAACTATGAGATTCTGCGCTTAAAGTTGTCTTTCTAAAGCTTTTACAGAAAACTGCCTTTTCGTATTATTTTATTATTTTTATTAAAATATTATTTTTAATTAAATATTATTATTTAATATTTTATTATTATTTATTATTTTATTAATATATTTTTGAAAATTACCTTACCTTTACCTTCTTACCTTTAAAATTCACTTTTTACCCGGGTAACTTTTAATATTTCTACTTTAACCACCCTAACTTTCAGAAATTACCAAATAACCCCTCAAACACCAAAATAATTACAACCTTTCCCTTTTTAAGATCTAAAAGGTGTTCTTCATTGTTCTTCACCACACTCAAAGTGTTCTTCGTGTTCTTCATAAATTCTTCAGATTCTTTCTCTGTTTTTACTCGTTTTTCAGTCTTTTTAGCAACCAATATTTGCCAAAATTCAAAATAAATTCCCAGCCACTAAAACCCCATCTTTTCTAGTAGCCTTCAAGAACAACATTCATAGCTTGAATATCATCAAATTTCATCAAAATTTCAACAAACTTTCACCAAGAATAACTCATATAAGCAATCAATTTCAAGCATAACCAAACCATATCATAATCACACATCTCAAACACAATCAATCAAGATTAATTTTGTCACACCCTACCTTGATTTGCTGCTCCAAATCCGGGTAGACTTTCAGGTGGTCCTTAAGCACTTTTTCCTCCTAAATCACATCAAGAACAATTTTAAATCCAAAAACCCTCAACTAGCCAAATCTCCCTCAGCACGTTAGGAAGTGATTTCTAACCTTAGACTTGATGGAAAGTCACGTTTCTTGGCCCTCAAGTCAAGTTAAGCATGATTCCTAAGGAAGAACATCAAGAAAACACATTTTTAAGCATGTTTCCTTGAAACCGAATCAAAAGGGAGATGGTGCAGCCAACTCACCTTGATTCCAACCTTGATGAGTCATATGATCATGTAGAGAAAGAAGAGAGGATCATTTTGGTCGGATTGGAATTTTGATTTGAGTTTTAGTTCAGCAGAAATCAAGCTTTGAAGATTTGGAACTAAGAACTTTTCTCTCTTTTTCTCTCTTGGAAATTTCGGCCACAAGGAGCAAATGAACCAGCCTTGGGGGTTTTGGGGGTGTAGGGTGAGTTGTGATTGGTTGGCTTGGAGGTGGATTAAAATAATATTAAAATATCTCAGGTGTATAACTACTAAAACTAGATGTATCGGAACACTTGTAAAAACATCTTTCAAAATTATTTTCTGAGCTACTAGCATAAATGACACTAGTAACATATTTATTTTGAGAATAAAATATGTATAATGAGACCTTAGCTTTGCTAAAGTCATCAGAGAGTGCTGATGCTAAGCTGCACCAATAAACTGTGAACCCGGTTAAACCGATTTTTCTATTTTTAACTAAAACTGACCAGGTAACCTTATAATATCATTCAAGAAGATTTTAATACTAATATAATAATAATATTATCCTATTATATCTCTTCTCTCATGAATCGAGTCCAGTTCATCAAACTGAGACTATTTACGAAAAACCGGATCAAAACTCCTAACCGATACGGTTCAAAAACTAGGTTCCTCGTGACTACGTTATCGAGCTTGGCTCAGAAAAGGTTGTAGCTTAAAGAATACGTAATGACAATGAGGATTAAGATACTTGATGATATATCAGAGGTTCTCCCCTTATTGATCCTTCGGAGAAATTCGTACTTTCAGAAAAGATCTCGCGTACTCGAAAACCGGAGTTGTTACACTATGTTCAAGGGAGAGACTGCGCAGAAATAAATCCTTATGGGCCCCACCAAATTTCTTTGACCCCATCCTAACCCCGTTTTGTTAGTTTCCCTTTGTGTAAATCACAATCTCTTTTTGTTGTCTCATCAAATCTTGTTGGAAGTGGTTATTGTCAAATCAAATCTTTCTCTTTCATCTAATCCCTTGATTCTAGGAAATCACTTTTCAGTTTATTTCAAATAAAAGAGAAACTCTCTTGGTTAATAACCGCCCATTAATGGTCATTAAACTCCCTTCAATTCTCTCTCCACTCCACATTTAATGCATCCCTAACCTCTTATCTCCCTTACTCAATTCGGTTCTCTTCAATTCTCCCTCTTCCACTTCTCCATCTTCTTTATCATGAAAAAGAAAACTGCCTCTAGAAAAAGTGAAAGAATACTCTTATCTCAAAAACCTTCCACACCTCAAACTCACACTCACATACACATTCATTCCACCTCTTCATCATCTCCCTCACCTCTTACCAAGCAAACCGAATCCTTGAGGCAAAAAGTGATTGCCCAGAAACCCTCTGGAAGGAGAAAATCTGAAAGAAGAAAGGAACTAATCGAAGAGGAAGAAGAATCACACACTTCACCTATCCCATCACCACTGCGATCACCACCAAGGAAAACCACACCCGGACGCAGTACTTAGAAGACCAAAGGGTTTGCCTTAAATAACACCAAGGAGCCAGCAAACTTGGAGTCATTGGATTTCAAAAACAAGTTCCACAAATCACACTCCTACTTTGATTCGGCCAGGTTCAACGCATACGCATCCTATGAGTTCCATAAGGAGGTCCTGGAAAAACGCCACCTTTGTGCCACCTATTTAGTCAATCTCGACTCACTCACAAACAAAGGGATCAACATTGCTTCTCTGTTTGAACTTCTTCAATGGACACCACTGCTTCACATTCAGAAACCAGTCTACCCCCGGTTGGTACGTTAATTCTATGCAAACATGCGGTTGATCGACGACACCATCCACTCCTATGTTAAGAGGGTTCAGATAACTCTAAACACTGAGACTATTGGAACGGCCCTAGGCTATAAAGAGGATGGGCCAAAAGCGTATATGGCTGAAAAGTGGGACTCCCAGGTTGGAGTCCCCTACAAGATTGTTCTGTAGCATATTTGTGAAAACCTATCCGGCTTGGATGGCACAACTCCAACCCACAAAGCCCTCGGCCCTACAAACTCTCTACTCCATAGGATCATCACTCACATCCTGACCCCTCAAAGTGGTTCCCATAACAGAGTAACCTTCTCTAACTCTCTCATACTTTTTGCTCTTGTTACATCTACTCCTATATCATTTGGTTACCTTATTATCAGACACATGTGGGAATCAGTTAAGAGCACCAAAAAGGCGAATCTGCCTTATGGCATTCTTTTAAAGAGTATTTTTGAATATTTTAAAGTTGATCTCCTAAATGAAGCTGTAGAGAATAAGGTATCAATGATCAAAGGAGGAGGAGCCATGAAGGGTACCAAAGGGAAGAAATCTGTACCCTCAGATAGTGAGTTTGAAAGTCGGCCACCTGAGCCTTCCAAGACAGCAGACTCAATCAAGGAAATTTTAATGGAATTCTCCAACATGTCCAAACTAATGGTTCGGTCCTACAAGGAGGCCCGCAAGCAAGCTTTTGAAAATGAGAGGGCTTGGGTAAAATGCAAAGATAGAGTGGCTTTGATGTTGCAGAGTTTTGAGGAAGAAATAGAAGCGGCCAGTGATGCTGATGATGATAATGACTCGGAGTTCAATTTATCTGATGATTGATAACTGTTTTATTTTATCTGATATTGGCTTGTGCTGGCTCAATCTGATGATGTAGTAGTTTGCGTAGATACTTCAGACCTAAGACACTCTGTTTAACTCTTTGAATGTTGGTTATATTTCGAAATATTTTGCTACCAATGGTATTTTTTGCAGGTGTCCCTTGATGCCAAAAGGGGGAGAAAATACTGAAAAATTGAAATTAACAAAACAGGGGATAAAATCCTTTTATGGATTCATGATCACCCTTGTTTCAATATCTTATTGTGATGATATAGTTGATGTTGATAATGTGTTAGTTCTATCTTGATTGCTGCTGCTTGATGTTTGTGACCTGTTTGATTTATCTTGGTAAAATGTTGCTGTGTTTGTGATGCACTTGATTCATTTGATTTACCTTGATAAAATGTTTGCTGTTTTGGACCTATTTTTGGTAGTTCCTTTAAGCTGTGATATAATAATAAAGTTTGATAGTTGCTATGGTTTGAAATGATCATGCTTGATCAGAAATATTTTCCTTGCTATGATTAATTTGCTCTGATTTGTTAATTGGAAAATATTCTCAAAACAGCTTAAACAATAATCTCTTGAAACATAAAAAATATGTTTGGTTGATATGAACTCAATTGATTTGCATGTGTTTAAGCAGAAAATCAAATTATTGATAACAAATGGGTTTTGATTATCATTTAATTCTGCTCATAAATCAAGCCATTCAACTTCATATAATGAATATGTTGAATAACATTGTTACTTTAGGCTTGATAAAAATTGTTACAGGTAGGAGCTTCCCTTGGTAAAATAGCATACATTGAGGGGGAGCCATGTGACAATTAGAAAGGAAGGAATCTATGTATTCAAAAGGGAGTATTCTAACTTTGTGATCTCTTTCCATTTCAATTTTTAATAATGTTTGTCATCAAGGGGGAGATTGATGAGTTTGGAAAACTCTAATTTAATTTGATGATGATCAAACATTATTAATATGTTTAATTACAAAATTATTAATATAGTTTACATGTAACATTTGCTAATTTATGATTTTGTTGATGCAGTTTTTTATAATGGGCCGAAAAAGAAAGAAAATGTTGCAAGCCCAAGTGTGAATTTTTATTCAGCATTGGTTCAAAAATATCCAACGAAGTGTAGCTGAATTATTATTCTTGTTATTGGGCCAAAATTGTTCTTAATTAGCCCAAATTAAGTTTGATGGAAAGATCCATTAACTTGGTCCAAATTGATAAAAAGAGAGAAGGAGATCCATGTATGCCTCCACAGAAGTCAAACTTACCTTTGGATGGATTTCAAATTTTGTTCTATTACACTTAATGCAGACATTGGAAAATGGAAAGAGAAAGTGAAAAAATGATGTGATAGCATTAAGTGCACTACGCGCTTCTAGGCTTAGGTTTCGAAACTAATTAATCATTTCACTCTCTTTCCTAGCTTCACTAAAAGCATTTCAAAATCTTCTCTCTTCTTTCACTAATCTCTCTTCTCTTTCGGTCATATCAAACACAGAGAAAGCATGGAGGCTACGGCTAGACACCGAAAAGAAGGAAGAGCAAGTAACAAGACCATCACAATGATGACAAGAAAAAAAAAACATAAAGTATGTAGTGGCTAAGATCTTTAACCAAGAATGGTAAGATTTGGTGAAGAGATCTTGGCTTCTCCATATCCAAAAATGGATGATGAAGATTTCGGTCAAAGGAAGATTTCTTGGAGGAATGGCTCGTGTCTGCTTTTGGGTTCACTCATCACAGAAGGTAGCTAGGGTGGCTACGTGAAAGAGGAAGCAAAAGTAGAGTAGAAGGAGCTGTCATCATCAAGCATGCATCAAGGGCTAGGAGTTCATCTTGGAGTGCAAGACAAGATGGAAGGATCAGATTGATGATTATTGGTGACCAAGGAAGAACCAGAGGTAATTGCATGTTGGTTATTACATTCGGTTACTTCTCCTCTCTCTCTGGCCGAACCGGTTTGCATGAAGAAGAAGAAGTTTAGCTTGGTTTTTTGTTTCAACCGTGGAGGCTTCTCCTTTTATAAATAAGGGAGAACAGTCAAGGTTTGAAGCAAGGAGTGAGAGTGCAAGGCATAGAGTTCTCATAGCTACCTAAGCTAGCAGATTTTCTTCTCCTTCAATGTATTCTGTTTTGTAATTTTCTGTTTAATTTTGTCTGTCTTGAGTCTCATGAAAAAAGACAAACAGTGAGGTTTGTAAGAAAAAGCCATAGAGCGGAAAAAGGCAGAGAGTGCAAAATTAAAAGAAAAAGCCATAGATGTCCTTAGAGTTCCTTTGTACATCTGTGTTGTGTTTCATGATTCTATGGAAATTTTTTTGTAAGTTGGGTTAGCACTTTATAGTTGAAAGCTTGGCAGTGACCAAGTCAAGTTCAGGATTGAGTTTAGAATTCTGGACTTGTCCCAGATAGGAAAGGTAGTTCCTAGGGAGAATTGGGCTTGTAATCAAGAATGATTATAGTGAAATTCCATCATCTTTATGTTGGAGACTAGATGTAGGCTGCACTACACTTAGTAGCTGAACTAGGATATATCTGGGTGTAATTTTCTTTCTCTTCTACTCCTTTTTCTGTTTCAGCCACACAGGAGATAAAATCGTAAAATATCTCATGCCAAGTGACGAGAAAAAAAGAAAAAGTCTCGTGGCTAGGGACAAGACAAAAATAAAAAAGTCTCCAGAAGTTGCTTCAAAGACCAGCAAGTGTTCAAAAGTGAAAAAGGGGCTAAGATTCAACCCTCCAATCTCTTAGCCACTAAAACCTTCAGCAAGGATGGGTCCAATTGGACTTAGTTAGAGATTTAGTTATTTGCATTTTTTTGTAATTTTTATATTTTAGGTAGGAGTAGTATTTAAACCCTAGGAAAGTAGTTGATGGGGAACCTTTTGAGCACTAAAGACTTCACTTTTCCTTACTTTTCTACATTCCATCTCTTGTACTTTTCTCTGAGCTATGAGTAGCTAAACTCCCTCTCATTGGGGAGTGAGCTCTATTCACTACAAGAAAAAAAGCCTTTGGCTACGCTTTTTTCTTGCCATGCTTTTGAAAGTGGTCAATGGCCACACTTTTATGAGGGTGGCGATTAAATAGAGATTTGACCACCTTTTTTCTTGCTACGCTTTAAAAGCGTGGCGAAAGGGGTCAACAGCCATGCTTTTATGAGGGTGGCAACTGATTCAAGATTTGGCCTCGTTTTTTTGTCACGCTTGAATAGCGTAGCCATAGAAAGAAATAGGCACACTTTCAAAATGTGGCAATAGGGTTTTATTATAGGAGCATTTTTAAAGCGTGGCCGTTTCCTGTAAATCTTTTGGCACGCTTCAAAAGCGTGGCCAAAAGGTTCAAAAAAAATTTCCTTCATATATGAACAAAAAAGATTTCGTTCTTTTAATCTATCACATATTCACATCCCTAATCCCTATTCCTAATACTCCTAATAACGAAATCCCTAACCCTAAGTGAGACTCACTCACGTAGCGCCGTCCTCAGTCCCTAACCCCTGTTCTGAAATCTCCATCCTCCTCGATAGTGCCCCTTCCATCTGTAGAATCGTAGACCGTAGCGCATCCCTACCTCCTCCTCTATCCGCAGCGCCCTTCTCCTGCCCTGCCATCATTTCTGCATTGTAAAATGGAAGTAATTTCTGCATTTGAGTCGCCTTTTGGAATGATTCATGCACACATCATGTTTGTCTCTGGCTCCTGGCCTAAAAAATATATTTCCTTAGAGTTTAAGAGCTGTTTTATTTAATCTTTTTAATCATTTGTTTATTTTAGGTTATTAGCACCTGGGGAGTCAAAAACAAAATTGATTTTCTGTCACTTTCATATACTCGTCATGCCGAAGATGTTCGCCAGGTTATTTTGAGTCTAATGCCCTTTTCTTCAGTTCAATGATTTTAAATTCATAATTGATAATCTTTCTATTGCTCAGGTTTGCTATTAACATACTTTTTATGTTGTAATTCGTGCCCGTGAATTCCTTTCCAAATTGGGTGATCTCAGCCAGACCCAAATTTTTGCTAACATTGAAAATGTTGAGGTGATTTTGATGTCTTCATAGTGTTAACTTCTCTCTTTTAAGATATATTCTTATTGACTATGCTGATTCAATCTTATGTCTGTGTTGAAATTAGGGCCTGACCCATTTTGATTAGATTCTGCGAGAAGCTGATGGTATTATCCTATCTCGTGGTAATTTGGGCATTGATCTTCCACCAGAGAAGGTTAGTTTTGCCTTTGAAATTTATTTTCTTGTTTGAATGACTCATGTTGTGGGTGTAAATAGCTATGTTGTGGCCATGTGGATAATGCATTTGATATTTGAATTAATTAAAACAAATGGATGCTTCCATATGTTTAAAAAAGGTTTAAAATAGTGCATCTAAGGTTACAAATTTTCTTTGAACTGAACCACATTTATGATTGTTGCCTCTGCCATGCTTCTTATTGTAAATGTATAATTATATTTGCTTTGTGAATGGAAAGTCAATATTAATTAATTTTGATTTGCTTTTGTAGGTGTTTTTATTTCAAAAATCTGCCCTATACATGTGTAATATGGCTGGAAAACCTGCTGTACTTACACATGTTGTGGATAGTATGACTGACAACTTAAGACCCACTCGTGCTGAAGCCACTGATGTTGCCAATGCTGTTTTGGATGGTAAGTTACCAGCTGTATTATGCCACATGTAATGATTAAGCCATTTTTTTTTTAATTTACTGATCCCATTTTTCGTGTGCTTGAAGCTATAACTGTATTCTTCTGAATGATTTTTTCGTGGGGGCACTGTTATGGCCCGGCCCAAGGTCCACACGGGTCGACCTGGCCCAAGTTCTACCCGACCCGGATGCCTGCACTCCGACCGACCCGGACACGCGTCCTGTACGGCTCACACACGGCTGCATGGCAGCGTCCTTGGAGAATTGGGCCTGACCTCACGTGGGGCCCATTACTGACATGTATAAAAGGGGAAGATTGGCTCTTCCCCCGAGGTACGTCACATTCTCTCACTTATCACTCTGCCCGCCTGCACATTACTGACTTGAGCGTCGGAGTGTCTTTGCAGGTGGCACCCCCCTCAGCATCTCTCCAAGACAAGTGCTCGGCTATCCGGTAACCCTCCTACAGTGCGACCCAGATTAAGACGTCCTCACCCCTTCACTTATCCACCCGATCTGTCAGGAACCCGACAACCGAACATTGGCGCCGTTTGTGGGGACGTCTAAATGGAAGTTGTACTGGGTCCCGGCGACCAAGGCCGGGCTGCCGGAGCGGAGGGGGCAGCCTCCGTCGCCTCGCAAGGGGGGCGGCGAAGGTCCCCCCATAGACACACGAGGACACGACCATTCGGAGGAACGGGCGGCGATAGCGCCATAATAATGCAAGAGCTACGCCACAGAGTCCAGAACCTGGAGCGACAGCTTGCCGACCGGGAGCGGGACGGACGATCTAACGATCCGAGCTACACCCCGTCTCCCGGGAGCGAGGAGGAAGACTCTCGCCGAAGCCGCCTGCGGACGGAAGCGGAGAGCTCACGGGAGGAGTCACCCATAATGAGGAGACGAAACGACACGATCATCTACTCCCGCGGCAGACCGACCCATCGGGCGACAAGAGGTCGCGAAGACGGAAGAACGCGACAACCTGTGATAATGGGCGCCACCCCGTTCCACCGATCTATCCTCGAGGTCCGGCTGCCGAAACACTTCGACAAGCCAACGGACATGAGGTACGACGGAACTCAAGACCCTCTTGAACACCTCACGGCCTTTGAGGCCAGGATGAATCTAGAGGGAGTAGGCGACGAAGTAAGATGCCGCGCCTTCCCGGTGACCCTAGCAGGACCAGCGATCAGATGGTTTAACGGCCTCCCTCAAGGTTCCATCTACAATTTCGCAGACATCAGCCGTGCATTCCTGGCTCAATTCACAACGCGAATAGCAAAGGCCAAGCATCCTATCAACCTTCTCGGGGTAACCCAGAGACAGGGAGAGCCGACCAGGAGGTACTTAGATCGGTTCAACGACGAATGCTTGGAAATCGACGGCTTAACTGACTCGGTAGCCAGTCTCTGCCTGACGAACGGCCTCCTCAACGAGAACTTCCGAAAACACCTAACCACGAAGCCGGTTTGGACGATGCAAGAAATCCAAACGGTGGCCAAAGAGTACATAAACGACGAGGAGGTCAGCCGAGTCGTGGCTGCCAATAAGTGGCAGTCCGGTTACGGCCAGGCTCGGCAGTCCGGTGGCGACGGGGAGAGAGCAAAAGAAAAGGTTAGGGAGGAGGCATCAAACAAAGCTCCTAGGCCGTTCCCTCGAGTCGGGAAGTTTACTAACTACACTCCACTCACCCTCCCCATTGTGGAAGTCTATCAACAAATAGCTGAGAAGGGAATTCTTCCGAAGCCCCGACCACTAAAGGATCGCACGGGTGGAAACAAGAACCTTTATTGTGACTACCATAAGGGATATGGCCATCAAACACAGGACTGTTTCGACCTGAAGGATGCATTAGAACAGGCGATAAGGGAAGGAAAGCTAGCAGCGTTCTCCCATCTCATCAGGGAGCCGAGAAGGCGTTATCGTGATCAGGACGAGGAAGACAAGACACGCTCGGCCAAACGGCGACCGGAGCCCGAAGACAGAGACCACGGCCTCACGGTAATAAACGTGGTAACGGCAAAAAACGCTGCACCAAAATCCCGATCGGCACACAAGAAAGACGCCAAGGTTCTGGCGATCTCATCTCCACCTGTGCAGAGTACCAAAAAACCTCCGTCCATTTCTTTCGGCCCAGAAGATCAATGGTTCAGCGACGCCCCGGAAAACCCTCCCATGGTCATAACGGCCAGAGTGGGAACCGGCCTCGTCAAACGGATCCTTGTCGACACTGGGGCTGATTCAAACATCATGTTCCGCAATGTGTTCGACGCACTGGGGCTGAAGGATGCCGACCTGACGACCCACCAGCACGGGGTTATCGGGTTAGGCGACCACTTCATCAAACCAGACGGAGTCATTTCCCTACCGATCTCGGTAGGACAGATGCAAGGCCGAAGATCGGCGATGGCCGAATTCGTGATCCTCCGAGACTCCACAGCCTACAACATCATCTTGGGAAGAAAAACAATCAATGATTTTGAAGCCATAATCAACACCAAGCTACTAGTTATGAAGTTTGTCACCGATGATGGATCCATAGGGACCATAAGAGGAGACCTCGAGACGGCGGTCGCTTGTGACAACGCCAGCCTTTCCCTCAGAAAGAAGTCCAAGGAAGCATCTGGCGTATTCCTAGCCGACCTCGATGCCAGAGTAGAGGACAACCCGAGGCCGGAACCAGAAGGGGACCTGGAGAAATTTAGCATCGGTGACGAAGGGGAAAAGTTCACATTCGTTAACAAGAACCTCCCACATGAGTTGAAGGAGCCTTTGATTGAAATGATAAGGGCCAACAAAGACCTGTTCGCATGGACGCCAGCCGACATGCCGGGCATTGATCCACAAATCATCTCACATCACCTAGCCGTCAAGCCGGAAGCACGCCCAGTGGCTCAACGAAGGAGAAAGATGTCGGCGGAAAGAACAGAGGAGGTAGCCAAGCAAACGGCCGGCCTCCTAGAAGCAGGCTTCATACGAGAAGTGGACTACTCGACGTGGCTCTCAAATGTGGTATTGGTGAAAAAACACAATGGCAGATGGAGAATGTGCGTGGACTACTCTGACCTTAACAAAGCATGCCCCAAAGATTGCTTCCCCCTCCCCAACATAGATGCACTCGTCGACGCCGCGGCGGGGTACCGATATCTGAGTTTCATGGACGCCTACTCCGGTTACAATCAGATACCGATGCACCAACCAGACGAAGACAAAACGGCGTTCATAACGCCAGGAGGAACTTTCTGCTACAAGGTAATGCCGTTTGGCTTGAAAAATGCAGGGGCGACATATCAAAGGCTGATGAACAGGATATTCCACGACCTCATAGGGAAAACGGTCGAAGTTTACGTGGACGACATCCTGGCAAAAACAAAACGACCTGACGACCTCCTAAACGACCTGGCAAGTGTGTTTGCGTCCCTCCGTCAACATGGTATGAGGCTGAACCCCCTCAAGTGCGCCTTCGCCATGGAAGCCGGCAAGTTCCTGGGATTTATGATAACTCAGAGAGGGGTAGAAGCCAACCCGGAGAAATGCCAGGCAATACTTCAGATGAAGAGCCCGGGCTGTGTCAAGGAAGTCCAGAGGTTGGCAGGGCGATTGACATCACTTTCTCGGTTTCTCGGGGCCTCGGCGACAAAGGCCCTGCCGTTCTTCAACCTCATGAAGAAAGGGATGGCGTTTGAGTGGACACCCGCGTGCGAAGAAGCCTTTCAACACTTCAAGGAAATCCTAGCGGCACCTCCCGTTCTCGGGAAGCCAAGGGACGGGGAACCACTGTACCTGTACCTCGCTATAACAAGCGAAGCCCTGGCCGCAGTACTAGTGCGGGAGGACGGGAGGACCCAACAACCAGTCTACTTCATAAGCAGGGCCCTACAAGGAGCAGAGTTAAGATATAGCAAGTTGGAAAAGCTAGCCTTAGCACTCCTAACTTCCTCGAGAAGGTTAAAACAGTATTCCCAGAGTCACCAAGTGGTAGTCAGAACGGACCAAGGGATCCGGCAAGTTCTCCAAAAACCCGACCTGGCGGGAAGAATGATGACTTGGTCCATCGAACTCTCTCAATATGACATACGGTACGAGCCCCGGCAAGCCATCAAGGCGCAGGCCATGGCGGATTTTTTGGTTGAAGTAACAGGAGACCCAGGCGAAGACATGGGTACACGGTGGAAGCTCCATGTGGACGGAGCCTCCAACCAGACCTTCGGAGGAGCCGGGATCATCCTAGAAAGTCCAAACGGGGTTGTATACGAACAGTCGGTCAGATTCGAGTTTCCCATCTCGAACAACCAAGCAGAATACGAAGCCCTCATAGGAGGCTTGACCCTAGCAACAGAGGTCGGCGCAAAAAGGCTAGAAGTATGCAGCGATTCCCAAGTCGTCACTTCCCAAGTAAACGGCAGCTATCAAGCCAAGGACCCCTTGTTGCAGAAGTACTTGGAAAAGGTCAAAAGCTTGAGCCAAAAGTTCGACGAGGTCACGGTCCAGCATGTACCCAGAGAAAGGAACACACGAGCAGACCTCCTATCAAAATTAGCCAGCACGAAGCCAGGGGAGGGAAACCGGTCTCTCATCCAAGGCATGACAAGGGAACCTGCAATTGCACTACACATAACAACCCTAAGTTCTTCATGGCTAGACCCCATCACCAACTACCTAGAACACGGCCAAGTCCCTGGTGACGAAAAGGATGCGGTGAAATTAAGGAGGGAAGCGGCCAAATACGCCGTCATCCAAGGACAGCTGTTCAGAAAAGGGCTCAGCCAACCCCTACTGAAGTGCCTGCACCCCGACCAAACGGACTACGTCCTCAGGGAAGTCCATGAGGGCTGCTGTGGGCACCACATCGGAGGCAAAGCCCTAGCAAGGAAGTTAATCCGAGCTGGGTACTACTGGCCGTCGATGTTGGCAGACTCCAAAGAGTTTGTCAAAAAATGCATTAAGTGCCAACAGAACGCCAACTTTGCCAAGGCACCGGCCTCCGAGTTAAGCCTGCTAACGACCTCCCGGCCGTTCTCTCAGTGGGGAGTCGACCTCTTAGGGCCCTTCCCGGTCGGCCCGGGGCAGGTCAAATATCTCATAGTAGCGATTGATTACTATACCAAATGGATAGAAGCCGAACCACTGGCTAGCATATCCTCGGCCAATTGCAGAAAATTCATGTGGAGGCAGGTGATAACAAGATTCGGGATACCAGAAGTCGTCATCTCGGACAATGGCACGCAGTTTACCGACAAAAAATTCACAGAGTTTCTCAGCGGCCTGGGTATAAGGCAAAGGTTCTCTTCGGTAGAACACTCTCAGACGAACGGACAAGTGGAGTCCGCCAACAAGGTTATCCTCTCAGGGTTGAAAAAGAGGTTGGACAATAAGAAGGGTGCTTGGGCCGACGAGCTAGCGTCGGTCCTCTGGTCTTACCGAACAACCGAGCAGTCCTCCACTAAGGAAACTCCTTTCCGGTTAACGTACGGGGTGGACGCGGTAATACCCGTAGAAATCGGAGAACCAAGCCCACGACTTCTTTTGAAAGGGGTGGAGGAAGCCGTAGAAAAGGACCTGATAGAGGAAGCCCGAGAAATGGCCCACTTGACAGAAACGGCGCTAAAACAAAGAGTGGCGCTCCGCTACAACACCAAAGTGCTCAAGAGGGAATTCGAGCCAAACGACCTCGTCCTGAGGCGAAATGATATCGGCCTGCCGACCCCCGGAGAAGGCAAGCTGGCGGCCAACTGGGAAGGCCCATATAGAGTCAAGAAAGTGATGGGAAAAGGAGCATTCAAACTAGAAAGACTCGACGGCAAGGAAGTCCCGAGAACTTGGAATGCGGACAACCTAAGAAGATTCTACTCCTAGAGGAAGGGCCGGCGCACCGACCAGGCTAGCTAAGTAGTTGTTTTACTCATTTATCTTTTGAAATTCTCATGGCGATTTACGTGTCCTTTATACAACTGCCGAATAAGACATACTTGTGCAAATTCTCCATTCTTTTATCTCCGTTTTTCAGATAAATCGTCTTGTCATGACTAACGACAACGCCTAACCCAGGACTGATCACCCCGGGAGGTCATCAACTACCATTATAACGAACAACTACGCGAGAGCCCACGGGCCGCCGGTATAAACAACTATGAACCAAAAACGGTTACTAGAAGCGATAACCCAATCGGACAAGTAAGAAAAACTTTATCGCGACAACACGAGCAAGCGACTAAAAAGTCATTGTTCACGAGCCAAAATTAAAACGGCTAAGACTAAATTGTTCATAGGCCAAAACGGCTAAAATCAAGTGTTTACAAGCCAAAACAAAACGGCTAAACAAGAAACAACGAAACAAAGAGTTCATTTCTTGGGAGCATCGACAACTTGGCCATCCTTAATAATTTTGAAAACACCAATTGCCGACGTATCGAACTCAGGGGCAACAATTTTAATTTGAGCCTTCAAGGCTTCCTCAGTACCCAAAATCACGCCTTTACCCTGTTTGACGACGTCTTTGTACTTAGCCTTCCACGTTGCCAGTTCGGCCTCTACGGCCTGCTTCTCCTTCTCGACCTCGGCCGCACGCTTCTGCGCCTCACCAACCTAATTCTCCAATGCCATCTCACGCTCGACCAACCGTTCAACCGTCGCGTCCGATTCTTTTTGCTTTTTCTCAGCGGTTGTGGCCTTCTGTTCGGCGGCAGTGGCTTTCTGCTCGGCAGCAGTAACCTTCTTCTCAGCGGCATCTAATTTCTCTGAAGACTGAGTCAGCTGCTCCCGAAGAGTTTCAACTTCACTCTTCAACTCATTATTGGCCTTCCCACTGGCCTCCAACCTCCTATGGAGGGACTCCATCCCGGACAGCTCAAACTCGGCCTTCCGGGCTATTACGGCGCCCCGCAGGAGTGTTCGGTACATCCACCTCGCCTGCCCGGTAAGGGATGACTCGTGGAAGTACTCTTCAGTGCCAGGGATCAATTGGGTATCTATGAAGTTGCTCGCGTCAAAATTCCTCTCCATGACGGTGAGGACCCCTTCAGGGCTTGACGACGCCGTAGAGACTTTCTTCCTCTTTCTCTTCAGGCTGGAGACTTCAACCACCTCCTCCTCATCATCTGGAGTGGGCACCGAACCCCCAATCCCGGTCACCTCACGGATAGGGGAAACGTGGACCGCCTTGCCACCTTCTACCGTGGCACCCTGAGCCGAGGTTCCGATCCCGTCGTTTGCGGCCCTCTGCTCGGGAGCATCCTGGCCCTCCGGAGGAGCATCAGGTCCCTCGGGGGTAGGCTGCTCGTCACCCTCCTCGTCATCACCACCGGCAAGAAAGGTTTGAAACAAGTCGGCAAGGCCCGTCACCGACGCAGACATATCCACTGCAGGAAAACAAAGAAGGTCGGTTAGTCGCCACACAATATCAATAAAAGGAAAAAAAAAAAGACAAAGGGCAAAGTGAAAAGCTCCTCACAAATATAATTACGGCCGGACTCCCTGTCACCCATGAGGAGATGGGGATTTACCGGGTTCCTCCCAAAAACTGCATTTAGCACCTCGGCAATCTGCTTATCTACTGCCGACATGCTTTTATAATTTACCTTAATAAAACTATTGGACCCTGCCCCGAAGCTCCAATAAGTCGGGATGAGCCGTACCCCCTCCAAAGACAGCCAAAAGGGGTGACGACCTTTGGCAGGGCGGACCTTAAAATACTTGTCCTTAAACCCATGGTAGGAATCTTCAAACAAACCGAAGATCTTCCGACCCTGGGCAGCACGGAAGGACATGAACCCTTTTTTATGTTTTCCCTCCTTGGAAGGGTTTGTGAGGGTAAAGAAGAAGAGGAAGACATCCATGGACACCGGCAGTTCGAGATATTCACAGACCATCTCGAAACAGCGGATCGAAGCCCAACTGTTCGGATGCAACTGCGACGGTGACACGGAAATTCGGTTTAAGAGCGCCATTTGAAAGGCTGAGAAAGGAATGCGAACTCCGACTTGAGTGAACATGAATTTGTAGAACCAAATCCAGTCGGCGACCTGGCGGGGTTGGAAGTTGATTTCGTACAATCGCTCGTGAGGAGCCGGGACGAAAATGTCGTAATTGGCCTCCTCGTCGGTCCCGCCGCACAAATACCCGGCTTGTCGGAACTCGGTGAGCTCCTCCTCGCCCATTTGATTGGGTGAATCCCTTACATCAGAGACGACCCAAGCATACTGGTCGTACGCCGCAGGGTTGACGGATGCCCGGGAGACCGTGCGAGCCATACCTACATGGGGGTACCATCCAGTTAGTCTAAGAGATCGGTTGCTCAGGCCGAACACAAACATCACCCTCACGACTTCTCGACTAACGCTAGACAAGACTGAATGGCTAAGAGAACGAGAAAAAAGCCTACCCTGGAATGGTACTTTCCCCCCTAACACATCTACTCGCAACTAAAAGGCTACGCAGTAACATCAAAAAACCAAATAACAAGCATACAGAAATAATGCATAAAAGGGAGGTTGATCAGAAAATTACCTGAATTGATGAAAAGGAGATGGAGTTGCAAGTCTGGGAAAATGCAGGATAGATGAACGAAGGCACCACAATAATGCTCTGAGATCTCGCCACAGGGAAGAAAAAGAAGAGAAATGGGAAGTAGCACAAAACCAACTGTTTAAAAACTGCTCCCCCAAAGCGCGAAAACACCTGGGGGCAGAATAGTCTTTTCAAACGGGGTTTTTCCACCCCATCATGAGCATTCAATGCTCGGCACGAGAAACGGAGCGACGAAACGGTTGCCTACGCAAACCAAAGGACACGCGCGTTGAGAGCGCCTCCTCACCACGAGCGGCCGACCAGACGACATGCGAAACTACACGCCATTGGTAGCTCCCATGACCACCATTGGCGCGTGGGGGCACTGTTATGGCCCGGCCCAAGGTCCACACGGGTCGACCTGGCCCAAGTTCTACCCGACCCGGATGCCTGCACTCCGACCGACCCGGACACGCGTCCTGTACGGCTCACACACGGCTGCATGGCAGCGTCCTTGGAGAATTGGGCCTGACCTCACGTGGGGCCCATTACTGACATGTATAAAAGGGGAAGATTGGCTCTTCCCCCGAGGTACGTCACATTCTCTCACTTATCACTCTGCCCGCCTGCACATTACTGACTTGAGCGTCGGAGTGTCTTTGCAGGTGGCACCCCCCTCAGCATCTCTCCAAGACAAGTGCTCGGCTATCCGGTAACCCTCCTACAGTGCGACCCAGATTAAGACGTCCTCACCCCTTCACTTATCCACCCGATCTGTCAGGAACCCGACAACCGAACAGTTTCTATCTTCAGCTATAACTACTTATTGGGTTCATGTTTGTTGAATTGTTAAACAAACATACAGGCAGTGATGCAATACTTCTGGGTGCTGAGACCTTTCGTGGGTTGTACCCTATTGAGACTATTTCCACTGTTGGCAGAATTTGTTCAGAGGTAATTTCATTTCATATCTCAGTGGAATAATTAATAATACACTATGGTATGACTGACCTGAGTTCATGAAAGTAGATTTCCATGATATTAACAAGCAAAATGAGAACAATTAGAAGATTAGTTTAGTCGTTTGGATTCATCTTCAACCTTAGCACATTATAATATTAACAGAAGTCAGAACATAGATTCATTTTTATTATTTTCTCTTACTATCTTATGGTGATTTATCTTGTATAGCATTAGATCTGCACTACTTTTGCCAATTGCTTGATTGAAATCCTCTGAATCATATGAAATGTTCTCCCATTTTAATTGTCACTAAAAGTGTTACTGTTGGATGATGTTTCTGCCTTTTATTTCATGTCCTTATAGGCTGAGAAGGTTTTTGACGAACTGATTTTCTATCGGTGAAGAATTTATAAAAATAAGTTCACGTTGTACGTATAGTTTCTAAACCAACAGAAAATCCTTTCGTGCAAAAGTTTTGTTTGTCACTTAAGCAAACCCAATAAAAATAAATAACCGAAGTATTCAAACCTTGGGTTGTCTTCTCAAGGAATTGCAAGGAGGTGTTCTTATTATTGGTTATGGAAAACAGTATAATTTTGGATTTTTTAAAATAAGGAATAGGTTATTTAAATGGCAAGAAAAATAAATTAATAATTATAAAATCTCTTGGCAAGGTATAAGAAATTGAAGTCCTATCCTAGTTATCCTTATCAAGTGTGATATGAATTGGATTCTGCTCCCACTTTAGTTAACCCTTATTAAATAAAGGAAATCAAGCGGACTAATTAATTTGATCCTCAAGTCCTAGTCAACTCCTATGGAAGGACTATAGTTATTGGAGTACAAATTAATCAGAAAGGAATTCCAATTTCAATCAGTAGCTGAGTTTGATAAGTCAAGTGTTACTAATTACTTAACCAAAGCCAAAGGAGAAAATAAATCTAAATTAAATTAAAAGCATTCATAAATAAAATAAGGAAAAAGAATCAAATCTGAAATACCTCAATTTATATTAATTCAGAAAATTCTAACATGAATGGTTCATAAGCCAATTTGGCAACATAAGTCAAATACAGGTAAAAGCATTAGGATAAATAAAGGTAGAAGAGAAAACAAATTAAAAGAACATTGAACCTGTGATGAAGAAACAATCCTAATAACTAAAAGAAATCCTAAATCCTAAAACTTAAGAGAGAGGAGAGAGCTTCTCTCTCTAAAAACTACATCTAAAAACCTAAAATTATGAATTATCCGCTTCTGCTCCGTATGAATTGAGTCTCTGCATGTTCCCTGGCTTTATTCTGTGTTTCTGAGCCAAAAAATGGGTCAAAACGCGGCCCAAAATCATCCCCAGCGTTTTCTGAATTTTTTGTAGATCGCGCATGTCACGCGTACACGTCATTTGACGATTTTCCTCTCCACGCGTGCACGTCAGGCACATGCTCGCGTCGTTTGCGCGAACTCCAATCCACGCGTATGTGTCAAGCACGCGTACATGTCGCTGTGATTTTGTCCAAATCGCGCGCACGCATCAGCCATGCATGTGCGTCACTGTTCGCTGGTTGTCTCCTTTATTTCTTGTGCTCCTTCCCTTTTTGCAAGCTTCCTCTCCATTCTCTAAGCCATTCCTGCCCTATGAAGCTTGAAATACTTAACACACAGATCACGACATCGAATGGTATAAAGGAGAATTAAAATACACAATAAAAAGATCTATAGGAAGCAGGTTTTCAACCATGGAACAATTTTGGGAAGGAATTGTAAATGCATGCTAATCATATGAATAAGTGGGTAAAGTCTTGATAAAACTACTCAATTAAACACAATATAAATCATAAAATAATGGTTTATAAGCTTTCAATCAAGACCTTTATTTTAAGAAAATAGTCAAGTATGTTGGGGAACCCATGACCCACTTGGAATCTGTTGCCTCTTCTGTGGTAACTACCCATTTTGTTTCTCTTTTCAATAGAAAATTCTAAATTTTATTATTCTGTAGGTGGTCATACTGTTGAGATGCTTAATCTATTGGCAGTGTTACAGAAAGATAAGTTCAATCCCAGATTCTATGTTGCTACTGCTACTGATAAATGAGTCTTCAAAAGGCTCAATTGCCGGAGAATTCCTTGGCAGATCAGGTGAATCTTTTTTACTCTAGAACCTTCATTTATTTTATTTTATTTTTTGTGAACTTTGTTTCAGTTTTGCCATGTGTGTGTTCCGAGTTTTGGTTAACTTTTTCTTTCTTTGATGGGCGAGGGTTTTGGAATTGTTCAATGTATATTGAGTGTTTAGTCAAATTGAATTGCTGATATATGTAGAGAGTGTGCTATCCTGCAATACCAGATGGCCATGAGATTAGGAAGACCAAGTTAAAGACCATGATTGAAGTATCTCGAGGCAGCGAATAAGGTTTTGTTAGACTTCTGGTAGAGTGAAGGGGACTTGCCATTTTTTGACACATTTGGAAAAGGTGCATTATTGAAAGCGGAAGAAGCTTTTGTTAATTCAAGTTTGACTTGTGCATATCAGAATGGGGATTCAGTGCTCCAGATTCTTTCCATGTTGTATGAATTCACAAGTTAAGGCATCTGTTCCTGAAACTCCAGATGCCAGTGGGTAAAATCATACTATAACCATAGTGGATTGTGTTGTTCTGGTTGTGTGACAAGAAATTCTGATTTATGATGGATGTTTATTTGATTTTTGGTCCAGAAAATGAAGACACAAGTAAGGTCAGTAACTGGCCTATGTTCTGTAAATTTTCTCTAGAGTAACTGACGAAGAATGCTTGAAGATATTAAAGAATTGCTGGAAGGCTATACACCGAATGATGGATATTGAAGTATTAGATAGCATTGTATTTTTTGCTCAAGTTGAAAAGCTTGTTGAGAAATTAGAGTTTTGAACTCGAGATTTATTTTGTATTTGAGTATTAATGTATAAAACAATTATAGCAATAATTATATATGTCAGTAATTACTATTTGATTTGTCTTGTAATAAAAATTGCATACTAGTTTGGTAATAAAAAAGGACTAAAAATTTATATTGTGTAGTGATAAAGGTAAAGTCAAAAAAAGGAAAATTTTTTTAATTTGATAAGGCTATCGTTACGCTTTAAAAGCTTGTCCGTATCTCTCCCTATCGCCACGCTTTAAAAGTGTAGCCGTATCTCTCTCTATCGCCACACTTTAAAAGCGTGGCCGTATCTCTCCCTATCGCCACGTTTTAAAAGCGTGGCCGTATCTCTCTCTATCGCCACACTTTAAAAGCGTAGGCCGTATCTCTCCCTATCGCCACATTTTAAAAGCATGGCACGGCTACGCTTTTAAAAGGTGGGGATAGGGAGAGATTGTTGATAAGTCGCTGGCACCTGGCAAGGACGGTGGTTTAATCATGCTTGTCAAGGGTGCAGCGCCCGCGTAAGGACGGTGGTTTGATCCCGCTTACGGTGGAGGCAAGGACGGTGGTTTAATCCCACTTGCGTGTTTCTGGGCAAGGACGGTGATTTAATCCCGCTTGTCTATGGGACCTACGAATAAGGATGATGGTTGGATCCCGTTTATCCGAGTCAGGTTTGGCAACATAACCGACGCGTGAGCTCATGGCCAGTAGGACAAGCATGCATCATATGCATTTATGTGACATTGTTTGGGTGTGCAAATTGTAATTGGTTTGTCTATGTGAATATTTATGTGAACTGCTAACTGCTATAATTGTTATAATTGCTGTTGATTGTGTTTGAACTACATTAATTGTGATTGTGTCTGATTGGTTGGTTTGTGATGAATTGGTCGATGATTGAGTTGTTTGGGTTGGGGGCCAGGTTGGATTGGATGGGCTTGAGGTCGTGGTTGGTTTGTTGAGTTCTAGTTTTGTATAAAGTATCTGACCAGTTCAGCATAGACTTAATGAACCTATGCTTGGAACGGGATTATCATTTATACCGTGTAGGTAACTGCTTTCATGGTTATGATCTAGAAAAGTATGAAAAATCAAACTCTTACAGCATAGACTTAATTGAACCTATGTTTAGGACATGTTGGTCATTCATACTGTCTAGAAAAAACTTTTCAGATCTTACAAGAAGGGAAAAAGGCTTTGTTTTAAAATATTTGATAAATTTACCAAGTCTTCGAAAAGGATTTTCTGGATTTCGAAATGTGAACCCATGGTTTTTGGAAAGACTCATAAGACGAGCAATGATCACTGTACTCTAAGAATAATTTTATTTTACGTATCTTGTTATAGCATTTTCTGTAATCTTATGGTGAGAACAAGCGAGGATGACGTTCTCATTCCCCTACAGGTTATTCCTTTTCAGGATATGGACGACGAAACTTCAGAAGAATTATGTTTATTTTCTATTTATTCGGTATTTTTGTATTATCTTAGCTATTATGTTTCCCTCGCCTTATCTTTATAAAGTTTGTAAACGCGATAGAAAATTATATGATGTATGTTTGTAAGCTAGTGTTACGTGTGTGTGTGTGTGTGTCTATATATATATATATATATATATATATATATATATATATATATATATTGTGTGTGTGTGTGTGTAAGCTAGTGTTATATGTGTGTGTGTGTGTGTGTGTATATATATATGTGTGTGTGTGTGTGTGTGTGTGTATGTATATATCTTAAGGTATTGTATCTGGTTGTATGTACATGTATATTTATGTTTTCATCGAAAAAGTGTTTTTGAAAGGTTATGCAGTTTTCAGTTTTAAATAGGCTCCTATTTTAATATTAAATATGGGTAGAGTTGTCGTAATGCCCAAGCTATCAGAGTGGCGTAGTCGGAAGCGTGACATTCGGATAGTGAGGGTGATACATTTGTGGTATCAGAGCAATCTTTCCTATAGAGCCTGAGGAATGGACTGACTATGCTTCAGTTGCATACTCTGAGCATTTGTCATGTAATAGTCTTGTTCGAATAATGAGAATTAGAGCCTTTTGCACATGACAGTCTATTGATTAATGTCGTTAGTCTTGCATTGCATAATTCCTGGTATTAAGTTTGGCCGACTTAATACTAGTGAATTATGTATATGAAAGCACTAATGGGTTATCATAGATGATATACGAGTTTTGGGTAAAGTGAATCGCGGGTTTTGGGAACGTTAGAAGCTATTTCTCGAGGTTAGTCAGTTATGTGCTTTGGATTCTATTGGATGTCATGTGACTTATTGTTTCTTAACCTATCTTGATGTTCTTGTTGCCATTTCTTTTGGAAAGTAGTTTGGTATTTCCAATCCTATTTTTCTATTCATATGCATTCTTAATTGCTCCTAAATTGCATATGCCGGTTTGAATTTCTTGGTGTATCTGTCTTTCTCTGTTTGAACTCTTTTTCTTGGTCCATGTGATTTTTCGACATCACTTTGAACTTGACTTGATACATTGCACCTTTTTATGTCCTTACTCTGAGTCCTTTTTAAAAGAAATGGTGATTCAGTTTTTCTCTTAATTGATTGTATTTATAACCAATTTTCAAACTTTTATAAAATCGCTTTTGATTTGATATACACCTATCTATATAAAACTTTGAAAATTCCTTATACAACTTAAAAAAACTATTTATTTAATACCTCGCATGTTTTTTTACTAGTTTACGGAACTACACTTACTTTAAATACAATTTGACTTTTCAAATAATTTTACTACGGTTCCTATACGTAACTTTATTTGATTATGTACTTAAGTATTTTTTATTCTTAAAGGAAAGGATTTTCGCTTTTATTCCAGTTAGCTTTCGTTTGACAAATTGACTTTAATTTGGCATGATCCATTACTTATTCTTTCGTTGTTCTTTCGAAAATATTGGGTTCATACCTTTCCTCTCAAGTATGGGCTAATTCTTTAAGCTTTTGTTTCTATGGTTTTGATATTTGATTTTATTTTTAACTGTTCTTTTCCTTTATGAACATCACTATTAGTCTTAGTTTTCCATTCTCTTGTAAATCTCATACTCATCCGAGTCAGCTAGAATTTGTTTCTATCTAGTGCGTTGTTTGTCTTCTTAATTGTCCTTCTTTAGTCAAATGTTCCTTCTTGAAAATTCACTATTGATTGAGTTGTTTTTCCTTACGAGTTTTGTATTCTTTTACACCAATGGAAAGCTTGTTTGATGTTCCATGCTTCGTGGAACTTGTTTGAACTCCCTTTATTTAAGATCCTTTCTTGCTTGGTCTGATTTCTTTTAAGTACATCTTAATATTCTTAAATGTTCTCATGTGATGGCAATTTCAAGTTTATTCTTAGAGTTTTAATGTGAAATTTTGAAACAAGTTTTGAGTTCTCTTAAGAAATTTAAATCAAATTTTCTCGCATAAATTGCATCCATAGCTATTCTTTAAATTGACAAAGTTATTTGAAGTTTGCATGCACTGTTTTAAATAAAGTTTTGAAACCGACTGATAAGAAAATTTTTACCTCGGAGTTTCCTTTTCTAAATAGAGTTTAACTTGTTCCATATTTGCTATAAAATTTTATACGTGCTTGTTTGAATTTAAACTTTGAGAGTTCTTGAACAAACGTTTGATTTTCTTACAACCTTGCCACAATTTCAGTATATACCTTTATTTGATTGAGTACCTAAATGTCTTTTAAGATTTTCAAAATTGTTTGGCCTTAACTCAATTGATTTTCATTTTTCAAAGCTCACCTATTCTGTCTTTTACTTGGAAATTATTTAAACAAAATGCAATTTAGTTTCCTTTTGACCATATTGCAGTTTTGATATACATTATGTCACCCTTTTGTGAAATGCGAGTTATATACCTTTCTTTTAGCACATGAGGTGATCTTCCTTCAGTTTTTCATTCTTTATATTCAAATGTATTATGTGTACTTAATCATAAATTTTAAACCTTGAGAGTGTCATCACTAGCTTTAGTTAACCTTCTTCTATGATTTTATACTTTTTAACTTAGTTAGATTTAGTTTTAAACTACTGCCTTGCTTATCCTTTTTGTGTTCTCATCAGTTATCTCTGATTCGGGAGTCATCCTTGAGGTTGTTAAACTGAACTTCCTTCCAATACTTTTCATCGATTGTACATCCTTATTTACTTGTAGATCAGCATTTCTTTCAAAATTCTTACGAGGATTATCCTTGTTGTTTGTCCTTCTTTTTCAAAGTCTTTTATCTTTCTGAGTAAATGGTGCACGAAATTGCAATCACACTTTTGCAACCCCGCACAACTAACCAGCAAGTGCACTGGGTCGTCCAAGTAATACCTTACGTGAGTAAGGGTCGATCCCACGGAGATTGTTGGCTTGAAGCAAGCTATGGTTATCTTGTAAATCTTAGTCAGGATGTCAGAAATTATCAGGGTTGATTGTGAAAAGCAAAAGAACATGAAATAAGTACTTGTTATGCAGTAATGGAGAATAGGTTGAGGTTTTGGAGATGCTCCATCTTCTCAATCTCTGCTTTCCTACTGTCTTCTTCATCAAACACGCAAGGCTCCTTCCATGGCAAGCTGTATGTAGGATTTCACCGTTGTCAATGGCTACCTCCCATCCTCTCAGTGGAAATGTTCAACGCACCCTGTCACGGCACGGCTATCCATCTGTCGGTTCTCAATCAGGCCGGAATAGAATCCAATGATTCTTTTGCGTCTGTCACTAACGCCCCGCCCTCAAGAGTTTGAAGTTCGTCACAGTCATTCAATCATTGAATCCTACTCAGAATACCACAGACAAGGTTTAGACCTTCTGGATTCTCTTGAATGCCGCCATCAATTCTAGCTTATACCACGAAGATTCTGATTAAAGAATCCAAGAGATATCTACTCAATCTAAAGTAGAACGGAGGTGGTTGTCAGGCACGCGTTCATAGTTGAGAATATGATGAGTGTCACGGGTCATCACATTCATCCGGGTTAAGAGCAAGTGATATCTTAGAACGGAAGCAAGCATGATTGAATAAGAAACAGTAGTAATTGCATTAATCCATCAAGACACAGCAGAGCTCCTCACCCCCAACCATGGGGTTTAGAGACTCATGCTGTAAGAAGTACACAAAGAAACGTGTAAAGTGTCATGAGGTACAGATACAATGTCAAAAGATCCTATTAATAGTGAACTAGTAACCTAGGGTATACAGGAATGAGTAAATGACGTAAAAATCCACTTCTGGGTCCACTTAGTGTGTGCTTGGGCTGAGCATTGAAGCTTTCATGTGTAGAGACCTTTTCTGGAGTTAAACGCCAGCTTTCATGCCAGTTTGGGCGTTTAACTCCAATTTTTGTGCCAGTTCCAGCGTTAAATGCTGGAAATTCTGAGGCTGATTTGCAACGCCGGTTTGGGCCCTCAAACCTCGGACAAAGTATGGACTATTATACATTGCTGGAAAGCCCAGAATGTCTACTTTCCAATGCCGTTGAGAGCGCGCCAATTGGGCTTTTGTAGCTCCAGAAAATCCACTTCGAGTGCAGGGAGGTCAGAATCCAACAGCATCTGCAGTCCTTTTCAGCCTCTAAATCAAATTTTTGCTCAGATCCCTCAATTTCAGCCAGAAAATACCTGAAATCACAGAAAAACACACAAACTCATAGTAAAGTCCAGGAAAGTAAATTTTAACTAAAAAGTAATAAAAATATACTAAAAACTAACTAAATCATACTAAAAACATACTAAAAACAATGCCAAAAAGCGTATAAATTATCCGCTCATCACAACACCTAACTTAAATTGTTGCTTGTCCCCAAGCAACTGAAAATCAAAATAGAATAAAAAGAAGAGAATATACTATAGACTCCAAAATATCAAAGAAACATAGTTCCAATTAGATGAGCGGGACCAGTAGCTTTTTGCTTCCGAACAGTTTTGGCATCTCACTTTATCCTTTGAAGTTCAGAATGATTGGCCTCTTTAGGAACTCAGAACTCAGATAGTGTTATTGATTCTCCTAGTTAAGTATAATGATTCTTGAACATAGCTAGTGTATGAGTCTTGGCTGTGGCCCAAAGCACTCTGTCTTCCAGTATTACCACCGGATACATACATGCCACAGACACATAATTGGGTGAACCTTTTCAGATTGTGACCCAGCTTTGCTAGAGTCCCCAATTAGAGGTGTCCAGGGTTCTTAAGCACACTCTTTTTGCCTTGGTTCACAACTTTATTTCTTTCTCTTTTTTTTTCTCTCTTTTTTTTCGAAATTTTTTTTTGTATTCACTGCTTTTTCTAGCTTCAAGAATCAATCTGATGATTTTTTAGATCCTCAATAACAGTTCTCTTTTTCCCTCATTCTTTCAAGAGCCAACAATTTTAACATTCTCAAAACAACAAATTCAAAAGACATATGCACTGTTCAAGCATTCATTCAGAAAACAAAAAGTATTGTCACCACATCAAACTAATTCAACTAGTTTCAAGGATAAATTCGAAATCCTGTACTTCTTGTTCTTTTGTGATTAAAGCATTTTTCATTTAAGAGAGATGATGGATTCATAGGACATTCATAGCTTTAAGACATGAATTCTAAATTTTATTAATTATGAATTAAGAACAAGACTCAAAAATAGATATAAGATGAGACTAAAAATAGAAAACAAAAATTTAAATAGGCTCCTAATGATAGAGGTTTTTCACAGAGTTAGGACTCAACAACCTTGATTTTGAGAAGTGGATGCTCCCTCAAATTGAGGGGAGAACTTTTGGCGTTTCAGTTCTTGAAGTTCACGCCCCTGCTTCTCTTGTTCCTTCAACAATTTGCAGAGCATGCAGTTCTAATTCTGCTGTTCTTCCTTAAGTTGCTCCATAGTCTCTTGCAACTTGGTGATAGATGCTTCTAGGCTGGTCCAGTAGCCAATTTCAGGAAAATCAGGGAGGAACTCCTGCGCCCACCTTTTGATAGAGTTGTCTTGCATTTGTCCTTCCATTGACTTCTTGGTGATTGGATGTTCAATGGGTATGAATTCATCTACTCCCATCTTTACCCCAGCCTCTTTACAGAGCAAGGAGATCAAGCTTGGGTAAGCCAGTTTGGCTTCAGTGGAATTCTTATTTGCAATTGTGTAGATCTCACAAGCAATCACATGATGAACCTCCACTTCTTTTCCAAGCATAATGCAATGAATCATCACTGCTCTCTTGATAGTGACCTCAGAACGGTTGCTAGTGGGCAATATGGAACGCCCAATAAAGTCTAGCCAACCTCTTGCAATTGGTTTGAGGTCTCCCCTCTTGAGTTGGTTTGGGACACCCTTTGAATTGGTTATCCACTTAGTTCCAGGGAGGCATATGTCCTCTAGAACTTGATCCAATCCTCTATCTGCTCTCATCATTCTCCTATTAAAGGATTCAGGATCATCTTGCAGTTGAGGCAATTTGAAGATTTCTCTTATTTTGTCCAGATGGAAGTACATAACTTTCCCTCTGACCATGGTTCTGTAAGTATGGTAAGCGGTTCCAGTCATTCTCTGCTTATCTGTTAGCCACAGATTTAAGTAGAATTCCTGAACCATATTCCTTCCAACCTTTATCTCAGGATTGGTTAGAACTTCCCATCCTCTGTTTCGGATTTGCTCTTGGATCCCCGGATATTCATCTTCTTTCAGATCAAATTTTACTTCCGGGATCACTGACCTCAGACCCATTATTTTGTGATAATGGTCTTCATGTTCTTTGGTTAAGAACTTCTCTTGATTCCAAAGATTCTTTGGATTATTCTCTTTCTTTTCTCTTAAATTGGTTTGTTTTCCCTTAGGAGCCATGATCTTGATGAATCTTGGCTTTAGTGATCACGGAAAAGCACACCAAACTTAGAGGTTTGCTTGTCCTCAAGCAAAAGAAAGGAAGGAGGAGAGAGAGGAGGAGAGCAAATTCGAATGGTGTGGGGGAATGGTGAGGCCGAACGTGTTTTTATAAGGGGGGAAGGAGATTTCGAAAGAAATTGAAAGGAGATTTGAGAAGATATGGAGAGAATTTGAGAGATGGGTAAGTTTTTGAACAAGATTTGGGATTGATTTGAGAGAGATTTGAAGAATGATTTTAATTTTTTTGAGGATTTGAAAGTGAATGATGAAAGGTTGAGATGGGTTCATGTGGAAAAGTATGGGTAAGAAAAGGAAAGTTTGAAAAAAATTTGATTGGAAAACAAAATCTTGGTCCCCCACCTTTCTGGCGTTAAACGCCCAGAATGGCATCCATTCTGGCGTTTAACGCCCATTTGTTGCCCATTGTGGGCGTTTAACGCCCAGCCAGGTGCCCTGGTTGGCGTTAAACGCCAGAATTCCCTTTATCACTGGGCGTTTTGCTAAATGCCCAGGATGCTGCACACCTGGCGTTAAACGCCCAGAATGGTGCCCATTCTGGCGTTTAACGCCCAAAATGGCACCTTTACTGGCGTTAAACGCCTAGAATGGTGCCCATTCTGGCGTTTAACGCCCAAAATGCCCCTTACTGGCGTTTTTTCGCCAGTAAGCTCTTTTTCTCTGCTTTTTGCGCTGAATCCTTCTGTAACTCTGTGAATTCCTTCATTTTTGATACTTGCCTTTGTAAAAACAAAACATATAACCTGCTAATGACTGGGTTGCCTCCCAGCAAGCGCTTCTTTACTGTCTTTAGCTGGACCTTTACTGAGAATCACTCAAGTATCAGTTTTGAGCATTCCTGCTCAAAATTGCCTTCAAGATAATGCTTGATTCTTTGCCCATTAACAATGAACTTTTTGTCAGAATCAATATCCTGAAGTTCAACATATCCATATGGTGACACTCCTGTAATCACATACGGACCCCTCCACCGGGATTTAAGTTTTTCTGGAAACAATCTGAGCCTAGAGTTGAAGAGCAAAACTTTTTGTCCTGGCTCAAAGACTCTGGTTGACAACTTCTTGTCATGCCACTTCTTTGCCTTTTCCTTATAAATTTTTGCATTTTCAAAGGCATTGAGTCTGAACTCCTCTAGCTCATTTAACTGGAGCAATCTTTTTTCACCAGCTAACTGAGCATCCATATTTAGGAATCTGGTTGCCCAGTAGGCTTTATGTTCCAGTTCCACGGGCAGATGACAGGCCTTCCCATACACCAGTTGGTATGGAGAGGTTCCTATAGGAGTCTTGAATGCTGTTCTGTATGCCCACAGAGCATCATCCAAACTCCTTGCCCAATCCTTTCTTCGGGCTATCACAGTCCGTTCTAGGATTCTTTTTAGTTCTCTGTTAGAGACTTCAGCTTGCCCATTTGTCTGTGGATGATACGGAGTTGCCACTTTGTGGCTAATTCCATATCTGACCATAGCAGAGTATAGCTGTCTATTGCAGAAATGAGTGCCCCCGTCACTGATTAGTACTCTGGGAACACCAAACCTGCTGAAGATGTGTTTCTGGAGGAATTTCAGCACGGTCTTGGTATCATTAGTGGGTGTAGCAATTGCTTCTACCCACTTAGATACATAGTCCACTGCCACCAGAATGTAAGTGTTTGAGTATGATGGTGGGAATGGACCCATGAAGTCAATTCCCCATACATCAAACAATTCTATCTCTAATATCCCTTGTTGAGGCATGGCATATCCGTGAGGCAAGTTACCAGCTCTTTGGCAACTGTCACAGTTACGCACAAACTCTCGGGAATCTTTATAGAGAGTAGGCCAGTAGAAGCCACATTGGAGGACTTTAGTGGCTGTTCGCTCACTTTCAAAATGTCCTCCATACTGTGATCCATGGCAATGCCATAGGATCCTTTATGCTTCTTCTCTGGGTACACATCTGCGGATCATTCCGTCTGCACATCTCTTAAAGAGATATGGCTCATCCCATAGGTAGTACTTGGCATTTGAAATTAATTTCTTTCTTTGCACTCTGCTGTACTCCTGGGGTATGAACCTCACAGCTTTATAGTTTGCAATATCTGCAAACCATGGAGCTTCCTGAATGGCAAAGAGTTGCTCATCTGGGAAAGTCTCAGAGATCTCAGTAGAAGGGAGGGACGTCCCAGCTACTGGTTCTATTCGGGACAGATGATCAGCTACTTGGTTCTCTGTCCCTTTTCTGTCTCTTATTTCTATATCAAACTCTTGCAGAAGCAACACCCATCTTATAAGCCTGGGTTTTGAATCCTGCTTTGTGAGTAAGTATTTAAGAGCAGCATGGTCAGTGTACACAATCACCTTTGATCCCACTAGATAAGATCTAAACTTGTCAATGGCATAGACCACTGCAAGTAATTCTTTTTCTGTGGTTGTGTAATTCTTCTGTGCATCATTTAGAACACGGCTGGCATAATAAATGACGTGCAGAAGCTTGTTATGCCTCTGTCCCAACACTGCACCAATGGCATGTTCACTGGCATCACACATTAATTCAAATGGCAATGTCCAATCTGGTGCAGAGATGACTGGTGCTGTGACCAGCTTAGCTTTCAGGGTCTCAAACGCCTGCTGACACTGTGTGTCAAAGCACAAATGGCGTGTCAGCAGCTAGCAGGTTACTCAAAGGTTTTGCAATTTTCGAAAAATCCTTTATGTACCTTCTGTAGAATCCTGCATGCCCCAGAAAGCTTCTGATTGCCTTAACATTGGCAGGTGGTGGTAATTTTTCAATTACCTCTACCTTTGCCTTATCCACCTCTATTCCCCTGCTTGAAATTTTGTGCCCAAGGACAATTCCTTCAGTCACCATAAAGTGACATTTCTCCCAGTTTAAAACCAGGTTAGTCTCTTGGCACCTTTTCAGGACAAGTGCTAGGTGATTAAGACAGGAGCTGAATGAGTCTCCATATACTGAGAAATCATCCATGAAGACTTCCAGGAATTTCTCCACCATATCAGAGAAGATGGATAACATGCATCTCTGAAAGGTTGCAGGAGCATTACATAGACCAAAAGGCATCCTCCTGTAGGCAAACACGCCAGAAGGGCAAGTAAATGCTATTTTCTCTTGGTCCTGAGGATCTACTGCAATTTGGTTGTAACATGAATAGCCATCCAAAAAGCAGTAATAATCATGACCAGCTAGTCTTTCTAGCATTTGGTCTATGAATGGTAAAGGAAAATGATCCTTTCTGGTGGCTGTATTGAGCCTTCTGTAGTCAATACACATACGCCACCCTGTGACTGTTCTTGTAGGAACCAGTTCATTTTTTTCATTATGAACCACTGTCATGCCTCCTTTTTTGGGGACAACTTGGACAGGGCTCACCCAGGGGCTATCAGAAATAGGATAAATAATCCCAGCCTCTAGTAATTTAGTGACCTCTTTCTGCACCACCTCCTTCATGGCTGGATTTAGCCTCCTCTGTGGTTGGACCACTGGTTTGGCATTATCATCCAACAGGATCTTGTGCATGCATCTAGCTGGGCTAATGCCCTTAAGATCACTTATGGACCACCCAAGAGCTGTCTTGTGTGTCCTTAGCACTTGAATCAGTGCTTCCTCTTCCTGTGGATTCAAAGCAGAGCTTATAATCACTGGAAAAGTGTCACCCTCTCCCAGAAATGCATACTTCAGGGATGGTGGTAGTGGTTTGAGTTCAGGTTTGGGAGGCTTATCCTCCTCCTGAGGAATTTTCGAAAATTCCTTTGTTTTCTGTGGTTCTTCTTGATCAGGCTGAGCATCTTTGAAGATGTCTTCAAGCTCTGATTCTAGGCTTTCAGTCATATTGATCTCTTCCACCAAAGAGTCAATAATGTCAGCGCCCATGCAGTCATTTGGTGTGTCTGGATGCTGCATAGCTTTCACAGCATTCAACTTGAACTCATCCTCATTGACTCTCAGGGTTACTTCCCCTTTTTGTACATCAATGAGAGTTCGTCCAGTTGCTAGGAAAGGTCTTCCTAGAATGAGAGTTGCACTCTTGTGCTCCTCCATTTCCAGCACCACAAAGTCAGTTGGAAAGGCAAATGGCCCAACCTTGACAATCATATCCTCTATTATGCCTGATGGATGTTTAATGGAGCCATCAGCAAGTTGGAGGCATATCCGGGTTGGTTTGACTTCTCCAGTCAACCCAAGCTTTCTGATAGTGGATGCAGGTATTAGATTGATGCTTGCTCCAAAATCACATAGGGCTGTCTTGGTGCAAGCGCCTTCTAATGTGCATGGTATCATAAAGCTTCCTGGATCTTGAAGCTTTTCTGGTAAGCTTTTCAGAATGACTGCACTGCATTCTTCAGTGAGAAATACTTTTTCAGTTTCTCTCCAATCCTTCTTATGACTTAAGATCTCTTTCATGAACTTAGCATAAGAAGGTATTTGCTCAAGTGCCTCTGCAAACGGAATCTTTATTTCAAGAGTCCTTAGATAATCTGCAAAGCGGGCAAATTGCTTATCCTGCTCCGCTTGGCGGAGTTTCTGAGGATAAGGCATCTTGGCTTTATATTTTTCAACCTTAGTTGCTGCAGGCTTGTTCCTTACAGAAGTGGTTGAAGAATCCTTTTTAGAGGGATTACTGTCAGCACTCTCAGGTGTCTGATCCTCCCTTGGCGTCTAAACGCCAGGATTGGGTGGAAAATGGGCGTTAAACGCCAACTTTTCCCCCTTTTCTGGCGTTTGAACGCCAGAACTGGGCAGGGAATGGGCGTTTAACGCCAGCTTTCCCTCCCTTCCTGGCGTTTGAACGCCACTAGCATTCCTCTCTGGGCTCTTACTGTCCTCAGAGGGATTTTGAACAGTGGTTTGGTTATCCTCTGTCAATTGTTCCTTATTTGACTTTTTACTCTTTTGAGTGGTGTTGTTCAGTGTCTTCCCACTCCTCAGTTGAACTGCTTGACACTCTCCTGTTATCTGTTTAGATATCTGCTGTTTTGCTTGATTCAACTGCAGTTCTATGTTCTTGTTAGCAACTTTAGTTTCATGGAGCATCTCTTTAAATTCTGCTAACTGTTCTGTCATCAGGAGCAATTGTTAATTAAGCTCAATCATCTGTTCTTGAGGATTAGGATCAGTGACTACTGCCATGACTTCCTCTTTTGGAGAGAACTCATTGCTAGAGTATAAATATTGGTTTCTAGCAACAATGTCTATAAGCTCTTGAGCCTCTTCAATTGTCTTCCTCATGTGTATAGATCCACCAGCTGAGTGGTCTAAAGACATCTGAGCTTTTTCTGTAAGCCCATATTAGAAGATGTCTAACTGTACCCACTCTAAAAACATTTCAGAGGGGCATTTTCTTAACATACCTCTATACCTCTCCCAGGCATTATAAAGGGATTCATTATCCTTTTGTTTAAAGCCTTGGATGTCCAGCCTTAGCTGTGTCATCCTCTTTGGAGGGTAAAAATGGTTCAGGAATTTGTCTGATAACTGTTTCCATGTCTTTATGCTTGCTGTAGGTTGGTTATTCAACCACCTTTTAGCTTGATCTTTTACAGCAAATGGAAACAGTAATAGTCTGTAGACATCCTGATCCACCTCTTTATCATGTACTGTGTCAGCAATTTGTAAGAACTGTGCCAGAAACTCAGTAGGTTCTTCCTGTGGAAGACCGGAATACTGGCAATTTTGCTGCACTATGATAATGAGTTGATGATTTAGCTCAAAGCTGCTTGCTTTGATGGGAGGTGTACAGATGCTACTCCCATATACAGCTGTAATGGGGTTGGCATATGACCCCAGAGTCCTTCTGGACTGATCAATCCCACTTAGGTCCATAATGGATAAAGGGAACTGATATGAATTGCAAATAGATAAATTTTGTTTTTTTTTTTGAATTATCCGAAAAAGATAAAATAAAATAAAACAACAGAAAAATAAAATAAAAATTCAAAAATTAAAAGAAAATAAGATCAAAGCAAATTGAAAACTGAATCAATTAGTTAATTGAAAAGATTTTGAGATTAGCAATTAGAAAGATATGATTGAGAAAAGTTTTATGAAAAAGATTTGATTTTTGAAATGAAGAAAGAGAAAAACACAAAATGACACCAAACTTAGAATTTTTACGGATCAAAAGGGACTAAAGACATGCAAATTCGAAAATTAGAAGAAAAACAAAAGTATGCAATTGACACCAAACTTAAAATATGAAACTAGACTCAACTAAAAGACTCTAAACCAACAAAAATAAAACAGTCCTAATCTAAGCAACAAGATAAGCCGTCAGTTGTCCAAACTCGAACAATCCCCGGCAACGGCGCCAAAAGCTTGGTGCACGAAATTGCAATCACACTTTTGCAACCCCGCACAACTAACCAGCAAGTGCACTGGGTCGTCCAAGTAATACCTTACGTGAGTAAGGGTCGATCCCACGGAGATTGTTGGCTTGAAGCAAGCTATGGTTATCTTGTAAATCTTAGTCAGGATGTCAGAAATTATCAGGGTTGATTGTGAAAAGCAAAAGAACATGAAATAAGTACTTGTTATGCAGTAATGGAGAATAGGTTGAGGTTTTGGAGATGCTCCATCTTCTGAATCTCTGCTTTCCTACTGTCTTCTTCATCAAACACGCAAGGCTCCTTCCATGGCAAGCTGTATGTAGGGTTTCACCGTTGTCAATGGCTACCTCCCATCCTCTCAGTGGAAATGTTCAATGCACCCTGTCACGGCACGGCTATCCATCTGTCGGTTCTCAATCAGGCCGGAATAGAATCCAATGATTCTTTTGCGTCTGTCACTAACGCCCCGCCCTCAGGAGTTTGAAGTTCGTCACAGTCATTCAATCATTGAATCCTACTCAGAATACCACAGACAAGGTTTAGACCTTCCGGATTCTCTTGAATGCCGCCATCAATTCTAGCTTATACCACGAAGATTCTGATTAAAGAATCCAAGAGATATCTACTCAATCTAAAGTAGAACGGAGGTGGTTGTCAGGCACGCGTTCATAGTTGAGAATATGATGAGTGTCACGGGTCATCACATTCATCCGGGTTAAGAGCAAGTGATATCTTAGAACGAAAGCAAGCATGATTGAATAAGAAACAGTAGTAATTGCATTAATCCATCAAGACACAGCAGAGCTCCTCACCCCCAACCATGGGGTTTAGAGACTCATGCTGTAAGAAGTACACAAAGAAATGTGTAAAGTGTCATGAGGTACAGATACAATGTCAAAAGATCCTATTAATAGTGAACTAGTAACCTAGGGTATACAGGAATGAGTAAATGACGTAAAAATCCACTTCTGGGTCCACTTAGTGTGTGCTTGGGCTGAGCATTGAAGCTTTCATGTGTAGAGACCTTTTCTGGAGTTAAACGCCAGCTTTCATGCCAGTTTGGGCGTTTAACTCCAATTTTTGTGCCAGTTCCAGCGTTAAACGCTGGAAATTCTGAGGCTGATTTGCAACGCTGGTTTGAGCCCTCAAACCTTGGACAAAGTATGGACTATTATACATTGCTGGAAAGCCCAGAATGTCTACTTTCCAACGCCGTTGAGAGCGCGCCAATTGGGCTTCTGTAGCTCCAGAAAATCCACTTCGAGTGCAGGGAGGTCAGAATCCAACAGCATCTGCAGTCCTTTTCAGCCTCTAAATCAGATTTTTGCTCAGATCCCTCAATTTCAGCCAGAAAATACCTGAAATCACAGAAAAACACACAAACTCATAGTAAAGTCCAGGAAAGTGAATTTTAACTAAAAACTAATAAAAATATACTAAAAACTAACTAAATCATACTAAAAACATACTAAAAACAATGCCAAAAAGCGTATAAATTATCCGCTCATCAGTAAAATCAAGAATTGTTTTGATATCACGTGCGATCTTTAGGTATAGTAATGCGATGCGTTAGTTCTTTAAGACCTGTTTGTGGGTACGAATGGTGAAGCGATAAGTGTGCAACGTTACGAGAAGTGTGAGAGTTTCGTTTCTCGTAGACAAGTTTGTGGATGTTAGGCTTGCGAGCAGTTATGGAGTTCTAAAGTGATTGATGGAGTTAGGAAGTTGAAGTTTTGAATGGGTAAGAAAGCTATGAGGGAACGTTATATCCGCTGTTTCAATACCAACATACCTTGTAGCCTTTTTGCCATGTTAACCACTGCTTTGCTTATCTTGATTTTCACCCTATATTGTTTCTCCAAGCTTTTATAAAGTTTTGAAAACCATATAACCTGTTTGTATTAAGCCTATCTTTATCTTCTACCTTGCACTATAATTCACCATTATGTTTAAATCTTATGTATATCAGGTATTTGAACACACACACACACACATATATATATATATATATAAGATTTAAACATAAGATATATATATATGTGTGTGTGTGTTAAGATCTCTTACATTTCTAAAAGGTATTTAAGGCTATGTATTATCTTATGCATTATTTTAATTTTTGAGGACGGAAATTTTTATAAGGTGGGTGGAATGTAAGACCCAAGACTTTTGAAAGTCCTATTTTGAACTAATCTCAAATCATATATTTATTTACAGTTTTAATTTCAAAAATTCTTTTTGTTGAAAATAATTAACGACAACTTTGATTAATTGGATTTGAAAATAAATTAAGGTTTTTATCCAAACTCTATACTTATAGATTATTTTTCTATTTATGATTTAAAGTTTTAGAAATTTGAAAATAATGAGGTTTGGTTATTTAAACCAGAATTTCATCTAATTTTATGATTATTGAATTATCTTCTATAATTAAGTTATTGAGTTGGTAGTTATGAAATAATAAAAATTTTATATGATTTGATTTTAGATCAAATATATTTATATCATTCAATCTTTAAGTTTTAAGGATAAAGAAAATTAATTATATCAATATGTATTTTCAATTAAAGAAAATGATTGAGAATTAATTAGTATCTTTATGTCACAGATAATATTTTAAAGTAATTTTAGAGATTAAATTAGTCTTCAAATTAAGTCCCAAAATCCCTAATTTTATACACAAACTCTAACCCTATTTAAACCCAATTTTCCATTACCAAATGAAACCCTAGCCATTATCTCTCTTTTTCCTTTAGCCAACCTACCCAAAATACAACACCATAAAACTTCTTCAAGAGAAGAAAATGAAACAGAAAGGGAAGTGAGGAGAGGGATCCACGGAGAAGAAAGGGAGAGGGGAAGGAGGAGCATCACTGCCGTGCCATCGTGCCTCGCCATCGAGCTCATCCCGCCGCTGCCCAACCGCGTCCAGCCCACCGCCAGTTGCTGCTGTCATCGCCATCCATGGAGGAGATAGAAATAGGCGAACATGAGGAGAGAGGGAGGGAGCTCGCGAGGGAGCTCCCACCGTCTAAGCTGGGTCTGTCGTCACCGTTAGAGCCCGCATCACCGTCGAACCTGCTGCTGTCGCCGAGAGGGAGCCCATCGCCGCCAGCATCGTCGGGTCTCTGCCGCCAAACCGTCCTTGCCACCACCACTGGAAGCACGAACAGAGAAGAGTCATTACCGTCGGAAGCCGCCGACAGGATCGCGAATGGAGGGAGAAGAAGCTGTTTCCATTACAGCTGTTGCCGGTGGAAAATCCAGCCGTGCCTCTGTCGCTTGGAGACACCGCTGCTGCCTTGAGACCCACCGTCGGTAAGGATTTTGTAGTTGGGTTTCTGTTCTCTTAAATTCCTGGGTTTTTATCATCACGTCGTGGTTGTTACAGTCATCGTCACCGGGGTTTTGCTCGCGACTGTCACTTGGAGTTATTGTCGGAGCTACTGCCAGGCCGATTCGGAGTCGCAGCTGCTTTGTTTTGTTATTTGAGTTAGTAATTATGTTTCAAAAACCTTCGCATTAGTATTCGATTGCGTTTGGTTGATGAATATGAGTTTTGGTAATGTAGGTTCGAGTTTTGTATGTTGCATGTCACTTTTAAGTTGCAGAGAGTGCTGCGAAAGTGATCAGAGGCTGAGTTTGTGGTTGTCGTTGGTTCCGGGCTGAGGGAAAAGAGTTTGGTTGATGCATTTGGGTTATGTTTTCGACGAGTCGAGGTAGGGGCTTTTTATACAAACTAGTTTATTTTAAATTGAAAATTGTTATAAATAGACATGCTGTGCGGAATGTATTTCTAGTGATTATTTGAGTCATATGAATTGTCTAATTTTGTCTTGAATGGATATGGTTGCCTGTTTGATTGAAATAATGTCTGCTTTGATAAATTGAAAATTTCTGGATTTGGTTGATTTGAATTGGTTTTTTTTTGATAATCTAAAAGTTTGAGTTTTTGTTTTATTGGAAACTAATTTGGTCTTGAACCTATTGGAAAGAGTTAAGGATTGGTTTGGTTAGGACCCGGATAGGGTGGCAAAGTCCAAGTTGTAGGGGAGATGCTACCAAAATTTCTATAAAATCCGAGACTTTATTTGAAACGGTATTTTAAGAAGGAACAGATTATGCCTTGAACTGTATTACCAATAAAAGAATTAAATTGAACCCTTTTATTAAAAAAATTGTTATATTTTGAATGTAAACTATTTTAAAAAAGAATCAAGTTTTGAAGTCGATTTAAAGATGAAAAGAATCAAGTTTTGGAATTTGATTGAATACGCAAATTTGAAGGAGTTTTAATGGAGTTCGATTAACTAATTTCACTTTACGACATTTTAGGAAGAGTTTGAAGTATTTTCTGAAACTTTGACTTAGTAAAATTGAGACATTTTTCGAGCCTTTGGAAACATATTTAAGAATGAAACTGAAATTGATTTTCGGTTTAAAAATGATTTGGTTTTGGCTTAAGTTTAGTTGGTTTTGAAATTGGTTCGGAATAATTCGAAACACGATTTGGTTTTGGTTTAAATTCATTTCTATTTATTCAAATCAAGAAGTTAAAGTTTTGGCGGATTTCAATGAATTTAAGAAATGAGTTAGGTTATTCTCCCCTAAAGTCTTGAGACTCCGCTGATGAATTTTACGACCAAATCTTGATTTAGAAATGAATGATTTTGAGTCTTTCAAAGAGATTTTGAATTTGGAATGATTTTGTGATTGTTTGGAAGTATTGGAAAGATGTGGAAAGTGGCTCCGTTTTGAAAAGTGATTCTTGGCAAGATGTAAATTAAATACGTTTGTTATTTAACAGAAAATGGGCCAAGAATGAAATTGAAATAAGTTACTGAGCCTGATTGATTATGGATGTCCTCAAGATTGATGAGTTATGGTTTGGTAGGCATAAGGGTCGGATTCGTCCCGCTTATGCTGAGATGAGATTTTTGATAAGTTGCTGGCACCTGGCAAGGACGGTGGTTTAATTCCACTTGTCGAGGGTGCAACGTCCGCGTAAGGACGGTGGTTTGATCCCACTTACGGTAGAGGCAAGGACGGTGGTTTAATCCCGCTTGTGTGTTCTTGGGCAAGGATGGTGGTTTAATCCCGCTTATCCGAGTTGGGTTTGGCAACATAATCGACGCGTGAGCTCATGGCCAGTAGGATAGGCATGCATCATATGCATTTCTGTGACATTGTTTGGGTGTGCAAATTGTAATTGGTTTTGCTTATGTGAATACTTATGTTAACTGCTAACTGCTATAATTGTTATAATTGCTATTGATTGTATTTGAACTACATTAATTGTGATTGTGTTTGATTGGTTGGTTTGTGAAGAATTGGTTGATGATTGAGTTGTTTGTGTTGGATTGGATGGGCTTGAGGCCGTGGTTGGTTTGTTGAGTTCTAGTTTTGTATAAAGTATCTGACCGGTTCAGCATAGACTTAATGAACCTATGCTTGGAACGGGATGATCATTTATAATGCGTAGGTAACTGCTTTCATGGTTATGGTCTAGAAAAGTATGAAAAATTAAACTCTTACAGCATAGACTTAATTGAACCTATCTTTGGGACATGTTGGTCATTCATACTGTCTAGGAAAAACTTTTCAGATCTTGCAAGAAAGAAAAAAGGTTTTATTTCAAAATATTTGAGAAATTTACCAAGTCTTCGAAAAGGATTTTCTGGATTTTGAAATGTGAACCCATGATTTTTGGAAAGACTTATAAGACGAGCAATGATCACTGTATTCTAAGAATAATTTTATTTTACGTATCTTGTTATAGCAATTTCTGTAATCCTATGGTGAGAACAAGCGAGGATGACGTTCTCATTTCCCTACAAGTTATTCCTTTTCAAGATATGGATGACAAAATTTCAGAAGAGTTATGTTTATTTTCTGTTTATTCGGTATTTTTGTATTATCTTAGCTATTATGTTTTCCTCTCCTTATCTTTATAAAGTTTGTAAGAGGGATAGGAAATTATATGATGTATGTTTGTAAGCTAGTGTTATGTGTGTGTGTGTGTGTATATATATATATATATATATATATCTTAAGGTATTGTATCTGGTTGTTTGTACATGTATATTTATGTTTTCATTGAAAAAGTGTTTTTGAAAGGTTATGCAGTTTTAAGTTTTAAACCGGCTCATATTTTAATGTTAAATATGTATAGAGTTGTCGTAATGCCCAAGCTATCAAAGTGGCGCAGCCAGAAGCGTGACATTCGGATAGTGAGTGTGTTACATGTTGAGGCAAAGGAAAGATAAGCTAGTTCATGTAATTTACTATGCTAGCAAGGTCCTTAATGAGGCACAAAGGACACTACAAGAAATTATTAGAATAGCGACCAATTTAGTGACCAATTTAGCGACCGATTCTGGTGATCTCTAAAACCTTAGTCGCTAATAAGAAAATAGCGACCAACTTCGGTCGCTAACCATTAGCGATCGATTTTTGAACAAGGCCACCAAACCTTCACCAGAGTATTGGTCGCTAAATCAGTCGCTAAATGGTGACCAAATTTCCCGTTGCTAAATCGGTCACTGAGTAAATCGGTCGCTAAATGGCGACTAATTTTTCGGTTGCTAAATCGGTCACCATGAAATTGGTCGCTAAATCGGTCGCCAATACCTGATTTAAAAATCTAAAATCGGTCACTAATTCCTAAACTAAAAATCTAAATCGGTCACTAAATCAGTTGTTGTTCCTAATTTTATAATTATAGATTTTTACTAATTTCACATTTACTACTTATTAAAACTTAATTTTAATAAATAATTATATTTTCACAAAATATAAAAAGAATCAAGCATAGATTAATTTTCCAAATAAATACCAAAACATTCACAATGTCTACATAGAAATATAGAGTTTAAAATATTGAAAATTCTTAAATATATCAAATTTATAATCCACAATCTAAACTAAAACATGATAAGAATAATTCATGAACAACATAACTACGCTCTATTCTATATCTACTTAGACTAAGCAACTGTATCTATCTCAGCTTGTACACTTTGATATAACTCAAGCCTCTTTCAAGGGCACCACGTCAAAAATTGGTATACTTTTTTGCTTTCTTCCCTCATTTGCTCTAATGAATCAACAACTGCAAGAAGGAAATATTCAGAATAAAGTTGATACAGTTCGGCTACAAATTAACAATAAATTCAGCACACAACATTTTCTCATATAAAAAATCTTAGTACTTATCAGTTCTTTTACCCCTTTCGTAAATTCACTAGATAAACCCAGGAGAGGAAGAATTAGTACTTTTCAGTTCTATGGATAAATGTATTCAATCATAGTTACCCTTGACCTTAATTTTTCTTTTTCACTTTCATACAGTTCAAATGCTGCTCCTCAATTAGCCTACCACTGTGAAGCCTGGGTGAAGCCCACTTCACTAGGTACTGCTCCAATAAGAAATAGGTAAAATAATAAAAGGCAAAAGGAGAAAATAAAATTAAGTGCAAGCCACTCTCTTGATGAACAATTGACACTCATGCGTATAAATAAAATAGGAAAAGCCAATCCACCAGTATGGAAGCAATTTCACAAATGAAAAATAAAAAGGGAAAACATCTTGCATTTTTCATTTAAAGAAAATGCTTGTTCCTTTATGAACGAAATATATAAAGCAAAGTATAAGTCAGGCCATTTATCATATAACCACTTTCTAATTTCTATTTAATGCAAATTAAAGTGCCAGCTCCATTTATAGGAAACATATCATAGCAGTTATCTTTGTATTTTTTCTTTCTTTTTTTCTTCTTTCTTTTGAAGGGATAATAGCCATAACTAAACTAGTTACAAGAGTAGATAATTATTGAAATATCTAAACAAAATGTTAAACATGCCTTAAGAAAATTATAGTAGCTAAATGGGAGGCCTGAAAAGGTTTCCGAATAGAGGTTCTTCTTTACAAATGGAAGTGCCCGGTACATGATCCAAACGGCATGATATTCGCTGATCAGTTGCAATACTTAATATAATGAAAAAAAGAAAGAAAAGAAAACAGTTTGCAATTCCAATATGAAAGGAAAAGGTGAATTTTAAAGTCAACCAGAAACAAAATTCAGAAAACCAGATAGCCATATAATATATGAACTCACTTTCACCAGGACCTACTCCCAAAGGATACAGCACAATAAACGCAGTGTACCTAATTAAAGGATAAAACAAGTCAATCTTAGGCTTTAGAAAAATTTGAAATGTATTGTGCTAATAACAGAACACTTTAAATTCAGATTTCAGTTCATTTATGTGACAGTTTGAGAAATTCTGATAAAATAGAAGAATTACCTGAGATAGGTTATCCAATAAGGGCAATTTCCAATGCAGCTAAAAGCATAACGTGAGTATCTAATGACCTGCATCTCCAAAGATTATTGCAGCACAATCATCTATATTATTAATAAATCTTATTAGGAAAATGGTCATGTCATGCATGTGCATATATAACACATATGTGCATCAGAATTTGGTAATGATTTAGTAACTTATGACTGTTCACATGGCAAGGTCATGCTAGAAAATTAAATGAAACCAAACCAATCCAATCCATAGAATAATTAAAAATCAAATCACCTCGCTTATGCTCCATGCGAAAAGGTGATAAAAACAAAAGGTAACTGCTGGACCTGCAGAAAGTATAATTTGCAACCACCACAGAATTCAATACAATCATGATTTGAAATGCAATAAAAAGAGTAGCTCAATATAATATAATGACTAACAGTGAATGAACTTGCAAGTATACAAGGCACTGTATCCCAATTTAGTAGTATAAGGCCCCGTAGTGTCACTGTAAATGAACTTGGGAAGGAGTTAAAGGGCCTTTGTGGTCGCTGAAAAGGGGATGTATAACATGCAAATCTTACAAGAACCCATGTCCCTAAGAACTTGGAGTAGGGTAAAATTCAAACATTACATTACGTTACATTAACATTGCATACCCCTTTGTTATTAATGTTTGGGACCACAAGCACAAGGGCATTACCACCCCCCCAAAATGAACCAAAAATCAAGTACTAGCATCACTCCCCACACAAATAATTAAACTATAGCATTAACATAGCAGCACGAGCATTTTTATTTTATCTCATGTACAACCTCTGTGCACTGTCCCTGCCCCCTGCCCCCTGCCTCTGCCCCTATCTATCTATCTATCTTACTTATATATGTTTATGCTTCCTCCTATGCTCTCTCAACCTAGTGGAACATAAATTGAGCTACTCTTTTATTATTATTTTTTTAAATGGCATGCAACACACTTTCTTTCTAAAAAAATAGTTTAAGCTTTTAAAAGAATTGGTTCATACCAATTATATTCTAAGATCTAATGTAAAATCCCCAAACTACTTTACTTTTGTTTTAGACCTATTAACAAGTTGAGATGCTGAAGATTGTAAATCAAAAGTAAAGAACCTCTGGCATCTTGATGTTCAAATCTTCAGAGAGCTGATCCATAGACGTGTTCACATCTACATCAACATTAGTATTAGATATGACAAGAAGCTAAAGAATGACCCCAATAACATCAGTATAATTATCAACATACTACTGAAAAAGTAATTGCTTATAACAAGTTTACTGGCCTTCATTATAGCATTACAAGACATAGCTCTCAGTTGAAATATGTTTGCATTTATTGAATGATGTTATTATTTAATAGATTTTCAAAAGGTGATTCTAGTAAAGCACATTATCAAATAAAGAATAAGCAAACAGAACAGTAGTAATTGAGTTAGTAAAACATTAATCTTTAAAATTTTCCTTTCTTTGATTGTGGGGGTATTTTAAGTGATGATGTTCCTTTCTTTGGAATTGATAATTATAAATATATAATCCTCCAAGACTTATGGTACTTTAAAATGTTCATACAAATGGATAGATACAAATTTTGATTAAATGTATTCCCACCAAAAGATAAACTAGAAAAGTTAAGCTGATAACTCATAAAAAATAAGCAAACACTAGTTTCCATTGAAGTTTCCAGTTTCCATTGAAGTTTCATATTCATATGAAAGTGCAAGCATACTAGTATAGTGTCTCCTAACACAGTCTGTTCGATTCAATTTCTGGAATGGAAGTAAACTAACAGTGATTCTAACCACTCTTCAAGGTGAATTTGAAACTTACTTCATGGTTCTCTTGGTGCTCATGTACAATTTTGTACATTGAGCATGTAATAATCAAGGGAGTGCGACATGCATTTCTATATTCTGACATAAAATGCGTCAAAAGAGGGGAAGTGAGTGTGACCTTAGACTTTCACAAAAAAGTGAGTGTTGATCTTCTCGACTTTCACATCAATGTCAGAGAGATCAACATTAGGATTCATACTAGCATCATCAACCTCCTCCTCGTGGTTCTGGAATGAGCTAGGGAAATGGCATTGTACCTAGATGAAGAAGAGGTATGGAAATGTCCAAAGTACCCTTCCAAGCGACGGAGGAGCGAGATTTGTCCTATTTTCCTAGGCGATCAACTTGTCACTCTTTGCCCTGACTGCGCTAACATGCGACTGTGCTCCTGCTACGCAAACAGCTCGTCTTCTTCTTCCTCCTTCTCTTCGTCCTTCCATCGTTTCTCTGTCACCAGTGACGCATCTACCGTCGGTCGCATCTAAAACCTCATCGAGCGTAAGCCCTCACTCTGCTGCTCGTGCTCCATGGCGATTCTGTTTCTCCGCTCAAGATCAAGGTTCTCCGGCGCCGATTTGGATCTCGACGGTGTGAGAGATTTACCGGCTATGAATGGGAGCCAGCCGGTGAGGTCATTTTGGTCTTTGTTCAAGTCGTACAAGAACTACAGGGAGCACGAGTGCGAGGCGACGACGGTGTTGGCCGTCGCAGACTACGACAGCGGCATAGATGCAAGTAGGAAGACGATGCTGTAACTCGGTAATTGTTTGGAGAATATGAGAATGGTGTGGGTGAATTCAGTTAGGATTTGGGAGGGTATTTGAGTAACTATATTATTTTATTAATATTAGTGACCAATTTAGTGATCATTGTTTTGGTGACCGAATTAGCGACTAAATAATTTTTTACCTTATTTTTCTATCGATTGTAAAATCGGTTGCTAAATAAAAAAATAGCGACTGATTTAGCGACTAACTTTACTATGGTTGTATAATAAATTTATCGGTCACTAATTCGGTTGCTATTAGTCACTGATTTGGTTGGTCGCTAAATCGATCACTATCTTAACAAATTAGCAACCGATTTAGCAACCATTGCCTTAGTGACCGAATTAGCGACCAAACACATTTCCACCCTATTTCTCTATCAGTTGTAAAATTGGTTGCTAAATTAAAAAATAGCGACTGATTTTGTGACCAAGAATTCCAAAGATGTTATTTCTCTTGTTTTGGTTGCTAATTCGGTCGCTAAATTAAAAAATAGCAACCGATTTAGCGACCAACTTTATTCTAGTTGTATAATAAATTTATCGGTTGCTAATTCGGTTGCTATTAGTGAATGATTTTGTTGGTCGCTAAAATCAGTCACTAAATATAATTTAGCGACCGATTTAGCGACCAATTTTTTTCTGGTCTTGAAAATTATGTATCGGTCACTAAATCAGTCGCTATTAGCAACTGTTCCGAGTGTTACCTGAAACTGTACGTCGATTTCGGATGAGATCTTCTGTATTGGTCAGCGCTGTGTGTCTGACTTGATGGTGGTGGCCGGAACCGCCGTGTCTGACTTGTTGGACTGGCGGGTCGTGCTGATCCTTCGTCACCGGAGGGTGGTGGTACTTGCAAGGGACTCCGATGCTTAAGTTAGCAAGGGTATTAAGCAGGTTTTTAGTAGAATCAGAGTATGAGTTATACTTGGGTGCTCCAGTGTATATGGTGTGGAATGACCTTCTTGGAGATAAGATATTTATCTTATCTTTATCTTATCTTTGAGTGGGGTTATCTTATCTTCAAGGAAATCGCCCTTTTCTCCCTAGGCTTAGGCTGCCTTTGGGTTTGGGTCGTGGTTCTCTATTTGGGCCCTTTTTTGGGCTTTCCTGGTGATTTGGTCGAGCTCTTTGAGAAGAGGTCAGATGGTCCTGTCCTGAAGAGGTCGGTCGACTTGTCATAAACATCCCGGGTCGAACAGCTCGACCTAGGGTATAAACAGTGCCCCTGCTCGAGCTCATTCTTTCTTTTGAAGTCGAGTTTTTCAATTTCTTTGGGGAAGCCAGACTCGAGCATTTTTTGTTGGGTCTGTTTGTGGAACTTCCTTTAAGTAGCTTTAAATGTGTGACGTTTCTTCTTGTGGCGTGTGTTTTACATTTTCTTGGGAACGTGCGAGGGTTTTAAAAACCCATTAACTCCTCCCTTCGCCATTTCCTTTTCTCACTTTAAAATCTTTTCAAAAAACCTTTCGCTTCCATTTCCTTCCTCTTTGCTTATCTACAATTTCTTTTCTACTCGCCGTAACTCCATCTTTCTTCGTTTTTCTGTCTTTGCCTGAGCCTTTTTCGCGCTTCTCTTCGTGGCATCATTGGTGGTTACTGGAGCTTCCTCCATTTGCAAGGAAACTTCTGGATTTTCGCCCCTCTCTCGTCGCTTCCTCTTTCAGGTTGGTTCTCTCTTTCTGCTTCTTTATTTTGTTCTATCCTTGGCAAAGTTCCAATTTTGCTTGAATTTGTGTTTGGAAGGCTAGAGCCTTTTTGTATTACCATGCTTGATTGTTACTGTGATGTATGCTTTCTGGTTTTCTCTCGACCTTATGTATACTCTTGGGTAGATGATAGTTTTAACGTTCCTAGGGTTTTTGCATGTTGTCGCTATTTTTCTTGATCGTACTTCTGATGAACCGCTGTTTGCTTTTCAAGAAAGATTGCTCCTTTGACGATTCTTGCTTATGTTAGTGATTTTTTGATAAACTTTAGAAGACACTCGATTTTCTGGTGTTTTGCTTTGATTTTCTTTCTTGTGTTGTTGCTTGTTTGGAATGGGATCATCTTTCTTTGTGAAGAATTTGTTGGGGTGTAGCCTAGTAGCTTTTTCCTGGGTCCTTACTCTTGTCCCTGCCTCCAAAGGATGCCCCTGGACCTTGGTGTGTGTCTTGGGGCTTTTCTTTTACTATTTGTGTTGCTCGAAGTCATGTTTGTCCGAGATGTTTTCATGTCGCCCGAGCTGTTTTGGTTAGTAATCCATTTTCTTTTTCTTGCTGTAGGACTAGTTGGCCATGTCTTCTCGTAAAAATATTGTTGAGACGTCTTCCAAGATTCCTGAGGGTATGTCCAACTAGCTGGACTCCCTCGTGTTGAGTGTGTCTCCGTGGTAAATGCTGAGTTTTATGCAGAGCTGAGAAAACGTCATAGGATTTGTAGTAGTCGTGCCCAGGAGATTATGAGCTTGTAGCACCTGATTCTTATGAGAGGGTTTGTTTCCCGACCTTGGTTCAGGGGGAGCGTCCCATCTTTTATGTCTATGACTATTTTTTCAGCCAGCTGAACATTACTTTCCCTTTTACTTCCTTCGAGACTGACTTGTTGTGGTCGTGTAACGTTTCTCCATCCCAACTTCATCCAAACTCTTGGGGTTTTATCAAGATCTTTCAGTAGCTTTGCCAAGAGTTGGATGTCAAGCCTTCCCAAACTCTCTTTCTTTACCTCTTTATTTTGACTAAGCCCAGAATTTCCTCCAAAAAGAAAGCTTCTTGGATTTCCTTTCAATCTGCCCAGGGACATAAGGTGTTTACTATGCATGATGAGTCCTTTAAGGACTTTAAGAATTACTTCTTTAAGGTCCGAGCTGTTGAGGGAGCTCGACCATTTTTCTTAGAGTCGAATGGTGAGCCTACCTTCCCCTTGTGTTGGCAAAAGAATGTCGTGGTGTCTCGTTACTCATGGGAGATGCTTGATGAGGTTGAGCAGGCCTTTGTAAATGTGTTGGAAAACATTTGGGGGGAGCTTCCTCATCTCGATACAAAGAGATCTTTAGGGGACCCTTCTCTTGTTCGAGCTGAGTTGGGTAGTGACCGACTTCCTTTTGTCTTGTTTTACTTTGTTTTTTGCTTTTATTTCTAGCTTGTAACCCGTTTCTATGGTTTGATTTTGTTTTTCAGAGATGGCCAAGAATAATGACTCCATGAAAGCTTTTAAGAAAGCGAGGAAGGCTACTGCTGCGCAGAATATTTTGGCCAAGGTTGCAGGGGAGGGATCTTCTCATGTTCCTCCTAAGAGACCGAGCTCGAGTTCTTCTGGGCCGAGGAGGGTGATCCCAACACCTCAGGTCTATTTAGTTGATCCTCCACAGACCTCTGCTACTACTTCTTCTCTTATTGCCATTCCTCCTGCAAAAAGACCCCGGACTGTCGAGCCTTTTAATCTAGATGCTCCCGACTTTGATGCTATCTAGTTTGTTGATCAACAAATTGCTCCTTATGGTGTCATGCCTACTGATGATGTATCCATTCTTCATCATTTGGATTTTATCACTCGGAGTGACGTTAAACTGGCATACATGGGAGTAGCTTTATACCGGACCGCTCAAGATCTTCCTATCCATGCTACAAAGGCCTTTATGGAGGAGGCCAAGTTGGAATTTGATTGGATTAAGGGCTTGAAGGAGGAGCTCGAGGTGAAAGTGGCCAAGTTGGAGAAAGAGTTGGAGGGGGAGAAGACTCGGGCTGTTGCCTTGGCGGCTTCTGCCAAGTTTTCTGAAGATATGGCTTTGAAGCATAAGGAGAGCTATGTTACGACTTACAGGGAGATGACGGGTCTTAGGGAGGAGTTGGAGTCTGCCCGAGCTGATTATGCCGAGCTCCATGGTCATCTTGTGGGCAGCGTAAATGCTGCTTATGAGAATCTAAAGGACCAAGTGTGAGTTCTTGTGCCCAATCTTGACCTTACTCTTTTCATCTTGGACAACATCATAAAAGATGGTAAGATTGTTCCAGATGAACCTTATGATGATGAAGTTGACCCTCCTCCTGTTCCTGCTACCAAAGCCTTCGTCACGCTGCCATCTTTAACTCAGGCAGTTGAGGTCGCTCAGCCTGAGTCTGATCCCGATGTTCAGATCCTGAACCGGGATGATAGGACGGTAGATGTGGTGCCTCTTCAGACCCGTCCTCCTTTACCCCGGGATGTTACTACTGGGAAATCTCTGGATCCTCTTTGATTATTTCTTATGTATTTGTGTATAGCCTGGTCTGTGGGCTTTTGAATTCTTTTATTTTGTAGTTTTTTGTCTTGACTTCTGGATACTTTAGTTGCTTTTTTAGCAACTTTACTTTGAAAAAAAAAGGTAGTTTTTCAAGCCTCTTGGGGTCGACTTCGGGTGGCCTCTTGAGCTTGATTATGATGATGACTTTGTTTCTTTTTGCGATATGCAAGTCTGCATTTTTCTTGAAAGCTTAGGGGTGATGTGTGGAAAACGATCCAACACAAAACTCACCGGCAAGTGTACCGGGTCGCATCAAGTAATAATAACTCACATGAGTGAGGTCGATCCCACAGGGATTGAAGGATTGAGCAATTTTAGTTTAGTGGTTGATTTAGTCAAGCGAATCAAGTATTGGTTGAGTGATTTTGTATCCAACAGTAAGTAAATAACAGAAAATGTAAAGGGGAAGGGAAGAATTGCAGAGATTAAAGAAAACTAAAAGTAAAAGAGCTGAATCTTAAAGAGCAAGAAATTAAATGACTGAAACTTAAAGTGCAAGAAATGTAAATTGCAGTAACTTAAAGTGCAAGAAATATAAATTGCAGTAATGAAAAGGGATTTGAGGATTGGGATTTCAGAATTCAAGCAAGGGAAATTAAATTGCAACAATTAATAAAGCAGAAGTTGAATTAGAAGTAACTAGAATTCAAACAGAAAATGGAATTGAATTGCAGCAGGGGTTCACAGAAGAACCAAAAAGGAAAATGTGATCTCAGGACTCCAGAGACTAGATAGCAAAGTCTAGATCTCAATTGCCTTCCCAGATCCAAATTCTCAAAGCAATTAACAAGAAATTAAAGAAGAAGCAGTAAAGGGAATGTAATTGAACTCAATTATGCAGAAGAGGAATTCAAGAGATCTTGAATGGAGATTGAGATAGAAATTCCTCAATTCTTCACACCCAAGACTCAAACAAGAAAAGTAAAAATGCTCAAGCAAGAACGAGGAAGAAGAGAGATCAATTCTCCTCCCCAATTCCCTGAAATCTCCGTTCCTAGCTCTCAAAATTCAAAATCAAAAGAAGCTCTCAATTCAAGAGTGAAAAGAAAGCTCAAAGTAAAGGTAAAAGGTAAAGGTTCAAAGTTTCTAATTACATCAAACTAACTCCTATTTATACACTTTCTATTCTTGGATTTTGGAATTTGGATGGGCTTTTGATTTGGTGAAGAAATGAATTTAATTGGATTTTTAATCCAATTTCAGCTCATGAAGAAGTAGCTCCCAGGAGGCTGCCCTGCCCTTGTGGAGGGCAGGGCAGGGATTGGTGCGTGCGTGCTTGGTGCGTTGATGCTTCAGGATGCTGCCCTGCCCTTGTGGAGGGCAGGGCAGAGTTTTTTTGGTGCGCCAGATTCTGCTGCCCGTGCGTGCTTGCTGTGCCAAAGCTCCCTTGGTGCGCCAATCTTGTGCGCGTGTGTGCATCACCAAAATGCTGCCCTGCCCTTGTGGAGGGCAGGGCAATGTGCCAAAGATGAGGTCCCAAGTTCGAAACTTGGTGGAGGCACACGCTACTTCTTTTCTTTGGTTTTCTTGGCACCAAAGTCATGCTTAGTTCCTTGCTTCCTCATGGTGCCGTGTTCGATCCTGGGAGATTGAAAACAAGCTTGTGAGTAGCACTCTCCCACTCCCCCTTGCTCATGAGTTCGAACCTTGTGGCAAGCATTGGTAGGCTTTTTCCTTGAATTTATTTCCTTGATGAGCCCGATATTGCTCTTGAGGAGGGCAGGGCAGAGTTTTTGTTCTCCTTGATCCTTAGCATCAAATTGTGCTCCGCCCTTGTTGTGGGCAGGGCAGTATTGCCTCTCAAAGCTTGGTTCATTATGTTGCCCTCCTGGAGGGCAGTGTGCCCTTGTGGAGGGCAATGTTTGCTTCCTCCCTTCCATGCGGCACACTTCTTCTTCCCTTGGGCCACGCTTTCTTTAAGCCACGCTTTTCCTCTTTTCTTCCTTTCTTCATCTACAAGAAACCAAAACAACCACTCAAAGTATCTCTAAATTCATAAAGTTTATAATTCATTAAAAATCACTTAATTCTTGCTTAAACCTCATGATTTAGCATCAATTTAATGGTGGTTGCTTGATTTAAAGAAGTTGTGCATTTTCATTCCAAATTGCTTACTTAAGATACAAGAAAGTGCATAAAAGCTAATAAAACAAGTGAAATTAGCTTGAAAAATGGGTATATGATGACCCGTCATCAAGGGGATCTTAAGAGTGTTGGGGCTTTGTTGTCCAATCTCTTTTGATCCTCTTAGTGTTTTTGTTTTATGTCTAGCTTTGTGTAGCTAATTTTTTTTGCATTTGCTGATGTGGTGCTGGTAGTTTGAATTTCTTGAGGTCATAGCTTTCTTGGTCTGACTTGGGTTCCGTGTAACGCCTGCCTTCTGTTGTCTGACTTCTTTTTTGAAGTTATTTTTAGTTTGGGCCGACTTCATCATGTCAGTCCCTCTTAAGTTATTTCTAGTAATCCATTTTCTTTGGACCTGAGTTAGGTCTCTTTTATGGATTACTTTTTATAATTTTTTTAGTTTGGGCCGACTTCATCATGTCGGTCCCTCTTAAGTTATTTCTAGTAATCCATTTTCTTTAGACCTGGGTCAGGTCTCTTTTATGGATTACTTTTTATAACTTTTTTAGTTTGGGCCAACTTCATCATGTCGGTCCCTCTTAAGTTATTTCTAGTAATCCATTTTCTTTGGACTTGGGTCAGGTCTCTTTTATGGATTATTTTTTATAACTCTTTTAGTTTGGGCCAACTTCATCATGTCGGTCCCTCGTAAGTTATTTCTAGTAATCCATTTTCTTTGAACCTGGGTCAGGTCTCTTTTATGGATTACTTTTTATAACTTTTTTAGTTTGGGCTGACTTCATCATGTCGGTCCCTCTTAAGTTATTTCTAGTAATCCATTTTCTTTGGACCTGGGTCAGGTCTCTTTTATGGATTACTTTTTATAACTTTTTAGTTTGGGCCAACTTCATCATGTCGGTCCCTCTTAAGTTATTTCTAGTAATCCTCTTTTTTAGGGCTGGCCAGGCCTCTTTCCAGGATTTACTTTTTATAACTTTGGTTATTTGTAGTTGACTGGTCTGACTTCTTTATGTCGGCCTGTCTTTAAGTTATTTTTAGCAACCCATTTTGTTAAAACCTCGTCAGGTCCTTTCTATGGATCACTTTCGATAACTTCTTGCATTATTCTGTTTTTGTCGCCTTTTCATCTTTTGCCAATTTTGTAGAAATCCGGTTTGGTCGACCTTCTGATGAATAGGGTTTTCATCTTTCGCTGGTCTTTATCATGATCAGGCTATGAATTTGTTTTTTACTTTTAGCCGATATGTAGCTTTGTAATCGGGCGATGAATTTTTGCGTTTCAGATTAATACGTCTTGATAAAGGATTAGTAGAAAATTTGAAAAAGCTTTATTCAAGATAAAAAATATGCCAATATATACATGTGAGCGTTTTCCCTTCTAAGTTGGGCAGTTTGTAGATCTTGGGCTTGATGCTTCATTAAAAAACCTTTTCAGGAAAAAGAGTGCACCTTGTCCTTAAGATCTTTATTACCTTTAACTATAATACCTTCTTAGGTTGTAGGCGTGCCATGACCTTGGTAGCTCTCGTCCTTCGAGTTTGGACAGCCTGTAGTAGCACTTTCCAAGTACTTCTATGACTCGGTAGGGTCCTTTCCAGGTTGCTGCCAGCTTTCCTTCTCCAGGTCGAGTTGTTCCGATGTCATTTCGGATTAAAACGAGGTCGTTTTCAGCAAAACCTCGTGGTACTACCTTTTGGTTACATCTTGAGGCCATTCATTATTTTAATGCCTCTTCCCTGATCCGAGCTCTTTCTCAGATTTCTGGAAGTAGGTCAAGTTCTTCCCTTTGAAATTGGGAGTTGGCCTCTTCCCTGTAGTGGATCACTCTGGGCGATCTTTCTTCGACTTCTACTGGGATCATTGCCTCTATTGCATAAGCTAATCAGAAAGGTGATTCCCTTGTGGTAGAGTGCGGAGTTGTCCGGTATGCCCATAGGACTTGTGGGAGCTCTTCAGCCCAGGCTCCCTTTGCGTCTTGTAATATCTGTTTTAACCCGGTTTATATGACCTTGTTAGCAGCTTCTGCTTGTCCGTTGGCCTGGGGGTGTTCTACAGATGTGAACTGGTGTTTTATGTTCAAATCGGCCACCAATTTCTTGAAGCCTGCATCTGTGAATTGAGTGCCATTGTCTGTGGTGATGGAGTATGGGACCCCAAACCTTGTGATGATGTTTCTATATAGGAATTTCCGACTTCTTTGGGCAGTGGCATTAGCTAGGGGTTCCACCTCAATCCATTTTGTGAGATAGTCTACCCCCACGATGAGGAATTTGACTTGCCCGGATCCTTGAGGGAAGGGAGCGAGGAGGTCGAGTCCCCATTTTGTGAATGGCCAGGGTGAGGTTACGCTGATAAGCTCTTCTGGTGGAGCGATGTGAAATTTGGCATGTTTCTGACATGGTGGACATGTCTTTATGAATTTTGCTGCTTCTTTTTGCAGAGTTGGCCAATAGATTCTGGCCCGGAGTACTTTTTTGGTAAGAGCCTGTGCTCCGAGATGGTTACCGCAGATGCCGCTGTGTACTTCTTTTAATACTTCTTTTGTGTTGGAAGTTGGCACACATTTTAAAAGTGGTATTGAAATCCCTCTCTTTTATAGAGTATTGTTTATGCTGGTGTAGTATTGTGCCTCCCGTTTTAACCTCTTTGCTTCTTTTGTATCTGTAGGCAGTATTTCTATCTTGATGTAACTGATTATGGGAGTCATCCATCCTTGGTCCTGCCCTGTTATGGCTAGGACCTTTTCTTCTCCCGAGATTGACGGGCTCTACAGCATTTCCTAGATGAGACTTCTATTGTTGCCCCCTGGTTTGGTGCTGGCTAGTTTTGAGAGTGTATCAGCTCGAGCATTCTGTTCCGGGGTATATGGCGGACCTCATATTCCCCGAGTTGTCCGAGCTGTTCCTTGGTTTTGTCCAAGTACTTTTTCATAGTGGGATCCTTGGCTTGATAGCTCCCTGCTATTAGTGAGGTGATTACCTATGAGTCGCTGAAGATGACAAGCTTTTGAGCTCCTACCTCCTTAGCCAGCTTCAAACCAGTTAGTAGTGCCTCATATTCGGCTTGGTTGTTCGAGGCAGAGAACCCGAATTTGAGAGAAAGTTCATTTTGGGTTCCCTGATTGCTTTTTATTATCACGCCTGCGCCACTTCCAGTTTTGTTTGAGGAACCATCTACGTAGAGATTCCACTCTATAGGGATTTCTGTGGTGTCCGTAAACTCTACAATGAAGTCGGCCAGGTATTGTGATTTGATGGCTGTCCGAGTTTCATATTGAAGGTTGAATTCAGATAATTCGAATGCCCATTGCAAGATTCTTCCTGCTAAATCCGTTTTTTGTAGAATGCCTTTTATGGGCTGGTTGGTCCGAACCCTGATACTGTGGGCTTGGAAATATGGGCGAAGTCGTCGAGATGTTAGTATGAGAGCATAGGCAAATTTTTCTATTTTTTGATAGTTCAATTTGGACCCCTGTAGTGCTTTGCTGATGAAGTATATGGGTTGTTGTCCACTGTCATCTTCTCGGATCAGTGCCGAAGCTACTGCTCGATTTCCTACCGCAAGGTACAATACAAGTGGTTCTCCTTCCCGTGGCCGGGTTAGAATAGGTGGTTGTCCTAGGAATCTTTTGAAATCCTGGAAGGCTTGTTCGCACTCCCCCATCTATTCAAACATCTTTCCCTTCCGTAGGGTGGCATAGAAGGGGAGAGATCTTATTGCTGATCCAACTAGGAATCTGGACAAGGCTGCCAATCTTCCATTGAGTTGTTGTACCTCTTTAACATATGTCGGACTCTTCATGTTGAGTATAGCTTAGCATTTATCTGGGTTTGCCTCGATTCCTCTTTGTGTGAGCATAAAACCCATAAACTTGCCAGCCTCTACTGCGAATGTGCTCTTTGTAGGATTAAGTCGCATGCGATGCTTTTTTACGGTATTGAATACTTGGGCGAGGTCGAACAGTAGCGACTCCTCGCTTTGTGTTTTTACTAACATGTCGTCTACATATACCTCCATTAGTTTTTCGATGTGCTCTGTGAAGACTTTGTTCAATAACCTTTGGTAGGTAGCTCCTGCGTTTTTGAGTCCGAAGGGCATGACGATGTAACAGTAGTTTGCTTTGGGAGTTAAAAATGAAGTTTTTTTCTTGATCAGGCGGATACATTGGGATTTGATTGTATCCGGAATAAGCGTCCATAAATGAGAGGTACTTGTAACCGGAGGAAGCGTCCACCAGAGTATCGATACTTGGGAGCGGATAGGGATCTTTTGGGCAGGCTTTGTTGAGATCAGTGTAGTCGGTGCACATCTGCCACTTCCCATTTGATTTTTTCACTAAGACCACGTTGGCTAGCCAGAATGGGTATTTGACCTCTCTAATGAATCTTGCCTCCAGTAGGACTTGTACCTATTCTTCGACAGCTTGGGATCTTTCTGGTCCGAGCTTTCTACGCCTTTGCTGTACTGGCTGAGACCCTGGATATACTGCCAGTTTGTGGCACATTAGCTTGGGGTCTATGCCCGGCATGTCTGCGGCTTTCCATGCGAAGAGGTCGGCGTTATCCTTTAAGAGCTGTATGAGGGACTTTTTTACATCTTCTTTAAGGATTACGCCAATGTTGGTTGTTTTTTCCGGGACATCTCCAATCTATACTTTTTCTATCTCACCTTCTGGTTTTGGACGGAATCTTTCTCGACCTCGAACTCCTCCGAGTTCGATGGTGTGGATTTCTTCTCCTTTGCCTCTGAGGTTTATACTTTTGTTGTAACAGTGGCGGGCCATTTTCTGGTCTCCTTTTATCGTAGCGATCCCCTCTGCAGTTGAAAATTTCATGCATAGGTGTGGAGTTGAGACTACTACTCCGAGCTGGTTTAGAGTTGTCCGAGCTATTAAGGCATTGTAGGCTGAGTTCACGTCGACCACGATGTAGTCTATGTTGAGGGTCATAGACCGGTTCCCTTTTCCAAAGGTTGTGTGTAGCGAGATGTAACCAAGTGGTTGGATTGGGGTGTCTCCAAGTCCAAATAAGCTGTCTGTATATGCTCTGAGCTCTTTTTCTTCTAGGCCGAGTTTGTAGAAGATTAGCAATGGCTAATATGATAGTGATAACCATAGGATCGTCATGTCCCGAGATGACGCCAGCTGCGTCCTCTTTAGTAAAGGTGATAGTAGGGAGGTCGGGTGCCTCTTCTCCTTCCTCGACGTGGTATACTTCTTTGAGGTGTCTTTTATAAGATGATTTGGAAATTCCTCCTCCCGCGAATCCCCCATGTATCATGTGAACATGCCTCTCTGGGGTACGAGGTGGTCGTTCTGTTCGGCCAACCTCTTTGTCTCTTCTTCTCTTTCTCAGCTCATCTGTCTTACTGGCTAGGTACCGATCTAGTATCCCTTCTCTTACCAGTTTCTCTATGACATTCTTCAAGTCGAAGCACTTGTTGGTGGGATGTCCGTAGATTTGATGGTATTCGCAATATTCCGTACGATTTCCTCATCTCTTTTTGCTTTTAAGTGGACGGGGTGGTGGAATCTTCTCCGTGTGGCATACTTCTCAGTAAACTTCCATAAGAGACACCCGGAGAGGGGGTGTAATTGTGGTATTTCTTAATCTTTTTTTCATGCGGATCATCTTTTTTCTTGGAATCTTTGTCTTTATCTCGGGAGGAGTTAGAGAATATGGATTTTGGGGTTTCTCCTAGTCGAGAGTTTTCCTCCATGTTGATGTATTTTTTTGATATGGATTGACTAAAAGGTCCCTCTCGTAGGCCATTGATGAGACCCATAATGGTTGCTTTGGTTGGCAGAATTTGAATGTCCAGACATGCTTTGTTGAATCTTTCCATGTAGCTACAAAAACTTTCCCGATCTCCTTGCTTGATCCCTAGTAGACTTGGGGCGTGTTTAGTTTTGTCCTTCTGGATGGAGAATCTGGCTAGAAACTTTTTGGCTAAGTCACCAAAGCTTGAGATGGACATGGGGGGCAGATTGTCAAACCATTTAATTGCTGCCTTTATTAAGGTGGTCGGGAAAGCTTTGCACCAAGTTGCGTCTAAGGCATCGGTGAGATACATTTTGCTTCAAAAGTTGCTGAGATGATGGCTGGGATCTAATGTGCCATCATATAAAGTCATATCGGGAGGTTTGAAGTTTTTTGGGATTTTGGCCTTCATGATCTCTTTGGTGAAGGGGTCTTGGTCCTTGCGGGAATTATCCTCGTGACTGGATAGAGTAATTTTAGTTTTGAGATCAGCTTCGAGCTTTTGGAGCCTGTCTTCTAATTTGCGGCGTCGCCTAACTTCCCTTCGTAGGTCTTTCTCGGCTTCCCGCTGATATTCGACCTCTTTTTCGAGTTGTTTTAGGCGATCCTGAAGTGCTTCCATGGGTCCCGTGCTTGGGGAGTCATTGTCTTTGTTAGGTTGAGAAGTATTGTCTAGTGTAACCTCCACGTTCTTATGTGGTATTTTGTTCCCCATATCAGAGTTGTGGTCATTGTCCAGGTTGTCCGTCATGATGGTGGGATGACTTCCAGGTTCCCCGGCAACGGCGCTAATGTTCCGAGGGTTACCTGACACTGTAGGTCGATCTTGGATGAGATCTTCTGTACTGGTCGGCGCTGTGTGTCCGACTTGATGGTGGTGGCCAGAGCCGCCGTGTCCAACTTGTTGGACTGGAGGGTCGTACGGATCCTTCGTCACCGGAGGGTAGTGGTACCTGCAAGGGACTCCGATGCTTAAGTTAGCAAGGGTATTAAGCAGGTTTTTAAGTTAGCAAGAGTATGAGTTATATCTGGGTGCTCCAGTGCATTTATAATGGTGTGGAATGACCTTCCTAGAGATAAGATAGTTATCTTATCTTTATCTTATCTTTGAGTGGGGTTATCTTATCTTCAAGGAAACCGCCCTTTTCTCCCTAGGCTTGGGCTGCCTTTGCGTTTGGGTCGTGCTCCTCTGTTTGGGCCCTTTTTTGGGCTTTCTTGGTGATTTGGCCGAGCTCTTTGAGAAGAGGTCGAATGGTCTTATCCTGAAGAGGTCAGTCGACTTGTCGTAAACATCCCGGGTCGAACAGCTCGACCTAGGGTATGAACAGCAACCAATTTTTTCGGTCGCTAAAATCGGTCACTATTCCGGTACTTTCTTGTAGTGGGAATTACACCACCACTGAAAAAGAGTTATTAGCCATTGTATTTACATTTGATAAATTCAGATCTTATCTTATTGGCTCTAAAGTAGTTATTTTCACTGATCATGCAGAATTAAAGTACTTGCTGACTAAGCAAGAGTCTAAATCAAGGTTGATAAGGTAGATCCTACTACTCCAGAAATTCAACATAGAGATTAAGGATAGAAGAGGAGTGGAGATTAAAGTAGCAGACCATCTTTCAAGGATCTCATGTGAGGATAATAAAGCTTACACCCCTTTTGTAAATGAGTGATTCCCATATGAATACTTATCAATGATCCAAGAGGCCTTGGTTTGCTGACATTGCCAATTTCAAGGCCACTGGGGAGTTGCCCCCTTCAATCAACAAGCATCTAAGAAGAAAGCTAGTCAATAATGCCAAATACTTCATATGGGATGAACCTTACCTCGTTAAAAGATGTCCTACTAGAATGTTGAGAAGGTACATTGCACATGAAGAAGGACAAGAAGTGTAACAAACCCGATTTTCGAGTACGCGAGATCTATTCTGAAGGTACGGATTTCTTCGGAAGATCAGTAAGGAGAGAACCTCTGCTATATCATCAAGCATCTCAATCCTCATTGTCATTATGTTTTCTTTAACTCAGGACCTTAATTAAGACAAGCTCGATAATGCAATCGCGAAGAACCTAGTTTTTGAACCGTATCGATTAGGAGTTTCGATTCTGGTTTCCGTAAATAGTCTTAGTTTGACAAAATGGACTTGATTCATGAGAGAAGAGAGATAATAGTATAATATTATCATTATATGAGTATTAGAATCTTTTTGAATGATATTATAATATTACCTGGTCAGTTTTAGTTAAAAAGAGGAGATTGGTTTAACTGGATTCACAGTTTACTGATGCAGCTTAGCACTAGCACTCTCTGATGAATTTAGCAATGCTAAGGCCTCATCATACATGTTCTCACTTTAAATATTTTACTAGTGTCATTTATGCTAGTAGCTCAGAAAAGATTTTTTAGAGATGTTTTTACAAATGTTCTAATACATCCAGTTTTTGTAGTTATACACTTAAGATATTTTAATATTTTCTTAACCTACATCCAAGCCAACCAATCACAAATCACCCTACACCGCCAAGACCCCCAAGGCTGGTTCATTTTCACCTTGTGGACGAAAATAGGAAGAGAGAAAAAGAGAGAAAAGATCTTAGTTCCAAATCTTAAAAGCTTGATTTCTGCGGAACTAAAACTCAAATCAAAATTTCAATCCGACCAAAATGATCTTTTCTTCTTTCTCTACATAACCATATGACTTATCAAGGTTGGAATCAAGGTGATTTGGCTGCACCATCTCCCTTTTGCTTTGGTTTCAAGGAAACATGCTTAAACATGTATTTTCTTGATGTTCTTCCTTAGGAATCATGTTTAACTTGACTTGTGAGCCAAGAAACGTTAATTTTCAGCACGTTTAAGGTGAGAAATCTCTTCCTAACATGCTGAGTGAGATTTGGTCAGCTGAGGGTTTGTGGATTTAAAGTTGTTCTTAATGTGATTTAGGAGGAAAAAGTGCTTAAGGACCACCTGAGAGTACAACCGAATTCGGAGCAACAAAACCAGGTAAGGTTTGACGAAATTAATCTTGATCAATTGTGTTTTAGTTGTGTGATTATGATATGGTTTGGCTGTGCTTGAAATTGATGGTTTATATGAGTGATTCTTGTTAAAAATTTGATGAAAATTTGATGAAATTTAATGAAATTCAAGCTATGAATTTGTGTTCTTGAGTGCAGCTAGAAATCGAAACCATAGACCTCAAATTGGGGTTTAATTTTTGTTATAATCAAGTGGAAAAGATGAGGTTTTAGTGGCTGGGAATTTATTATGAATTATGGTAAATATTAATTACTGAAAAGATTGAAAAACGGGTAAAAACAGAAAAAGAATCTGAAGAATTTATGAAGAACATGAATAACACTTTGAATGTGGTGAAGAACAATGAAGAACAGGCCTTCGATCTTAAAAAGGGCAAAGAAGTAAAATTTTTGGTGTTTGGGGGGTTATTTTGTAATTTTTTAAAGTTAGGGTGGTTAAAGTAGAAATATTAAAAGTTACGTGTGGTAAAAAGTGAATTTATATAACTTTTAGGGTAAGAAAGGATAAATCTCAAAAATATATTAATAAAATAATGCGGAAAATGCAATTTTTTGTAAAAGTTTTAGAAAGACAACTTTAAGCGCAGAATCTCATAATTACCTTCATAAAACACTTAGAGAGTGGTAATATCATATTAGTGATGCAAAGATAAAGGAAAGATAAAAATTTGAAGAAAAGACAAAAATCGAAGAAAAAGTCTGTAAAGTTTTAATGATAGAAAACAACAAAGACTAGAGAACGAACTAGGAGCAACGTAGTTAGTTCTTTAGTTGTGCCTAGGGTTAGGTATAATATGAAAAGTTAAACTGTTAAAGTATAGACTTAATGAACCTATACTTGGGGCATGCTAACTATTCATACCAAAATTTACATAAGCTTTAAATACATACGTTAAACAGAGACATCAAAACAGAGTAAAGAAACACAGAGAAAAGAATAAACAAAGCAGAATAAAGAGACAAAGAGAAAAGAGTAATATGATAAAGAGCAGAGGACCTGTTGAAAGGTCATTTGTTGCATTAAGGTAACCCCAGAGATATCTATATGTTCATCTGCTGCATTGAGGCAGTCAGATAGATGGTGGTGGGACCACTGAGAATGCTTTCATGTGGTATAGATTCATATTCCATTTTTGTAAAGTAGAGGGATTATTTCCTACTATAGAAGTACCATGACCACCTGTTCCATTTCTGTAGTGGCAGAGGGGTTATTTCCTCTATACAGAGGGTGTATCGGCATACATCCCTGCAGTGGCAGATGTGTTATTTCTTGCGTGCAGTGGACCCTGTGGTGGCAAAGGGGTTATTTCCTGTACACAAGGGTATAGCCAACAAGAAAGCCATATCCGGCTAGTAATGCTGGGTTACGTCAGGAGCGGGTAGAAACCGACAGATGAGCTCATTACCTACACTAGGACTAGACATGCAACATTCTTTTTTGCGCATCATTCTTTGTTGAATTCCTTTTATGTGTGTGATCTATTTCTTTATGTTTGTCTGCTTGTATGCTATATCTGTGTATTATTTTCTTGTATTCTTCTGTTCGTGTTCTATTTTTTGTTTTCTGTATTTTCTCTATTTATGTTCATCTCTGGTGCACGAAATTGTGATCACTACTTTTCACAACTCAAATAATCCCTAGTAATGGCCCCAAAGACTTGGTGCTCAATACCATGGCATAAACACAACTTCGCACAACTAACCAGCAAGTGCACTGGGTCGTCCAAGTAATAAACCTTACGCGAGTAAAGGTCGATCCCACGGAGATTGTTGGTATGAAGCAAGCTATGGTCATCTTGTAAATCTCAGTCAGGCAGACTCAAATGGTTATGGATGATATATGAATAAAACATAAAGATAAAGATAGAGATACTTATGCAATTCATTGGTGAGAACTTCAGATAAGCGAATGGAGATGCTTTGTCCCTTCCGTCTCTCTGCTTTCCTACTGTCTTCATCCAATCCTTCTTACTCCTTTCCATGGCAAGTTGTATGTTGGGCATCACCGTTGTCAGTGGCTACAGTCCCGTCCTCTCAGTGGAAATGTTCAACGCACCCTGTCACGGCACGGCTATCCAGCTGTCGGTTCTCGATCATGTCGGAATAGAATCCAGTGATTCTTTTGCGTCTGTCACTAACGCCCCACAATCGCGACTTTGAAGCTCGTCACAGTCATTCAATCATTGAATCCTACTCAGAATACCACAGACAAGGTTTAGACCTTCCGGATTCTCTTGAATGCCGCCATCAATTCTAGCTTATACCACGAAGATTCCGGTTAAGGAAATCCAAGAGATATCCACCCAATCTAAGGTAGAACGGAGGTGGTTGTCAGGCACACGTTCATAGGTGAGAATGATGATGAGTGTCACGGATCATCACATTCATCAAGTTGAAGAACAAGTGATATCTTGGAACAAGAACAAGCTGAATTGAATAGAAGAACAATAGTAATTGCCTTAATATTCGAGGTAAAGCAGAGCTCCACACCTTAATCTATGGTGTGTAGAAACTCCACCGTTGAAAATACATAAGAACAAGGTCTAGGCATAGCCGTGAGGCCAGCCCCATGATCTAAGATAGCATAAGACTAAAGATAGCTACCAAGATGTCAAATACAATAGTAAAAGGTCATATTTATAGGGAACTAGTAGCTTAAGAATTACAAAGATGAGTAAATGACATAAAAATCCACTTCCAGGCCCACTTGGTGTGTGCTTGGGCTGAGCATTGAAGCATTTTCGTGTAGAGACTCTTCTTGGAGTTAAACGCCAGCTTTTGTGCCAGTTTGGGCGTTTAACTCCCACTTTGGTGCCAGTTCCGGCGTTTAACGCTGGGAATTCTGATGTTGAATTTGAACGCCGATTTGGGCCATCAAATCTTGGGCAAAGTATGGACTATCATATATTGCTGGAAATCCCAGAATGTCTACTTTCCAACGCCGTTGAGAGCGCGCCAATTGGACTTCTGTAGCTCCAGAAAATCTACTTCGAGTGCAGGGAGGTCAGAATCCAACAGCATCTGCAGTCCTTTTCAGTCTCTAAATCAGATTTTTGCTCAAGTCCCTCAATTTCAGCCAGAAAATACCTGAAATCACAGAAAAACACACAAACTCATAGTAAAGTCCAGAAAAGTGAATTTTAACTAAAAACTAATAAAAATATACTAAAAACTAACTAAAATATACCAAAAACATACTAAAAACAATGCCAAAAAGCGTACAAATTATCCGCTCATCACAACACCAAACTTAAATTGTTGCTTGTCCCCAAGCAACTGAAAATCAAACAAGATAAAAAGAAGAGAATATGCAATGAACTCCAAAAACATCTATGAAGATCAGTATTAATTAGATGAGCGGGGCTTTTAGCTTTTTGCCTCTGAACAGTTTTGGCATCTCACTCTATCCTTTGAAATTCAGAATGATTGGCTTCTTCATGAACTCAGGGTCTAGATAGTGTTATTGATTCTCCTAGTTAAGTATGATGATTCTTGAACACAGCTACTTTATGAGTCTTGGCCGTGGCCCAAAGCACTCTGTCTTCCAGTATTACCACCGGATACATACATGCCACAGACACATAATTGGGTGAACCTTTTCAAATTGTGACTCAGCTTTGCTAGAGTCCCCAATTAGAGGTGTCCAGGGTTCTTAAGCACACTCTTTTTGCCTTGGATCACAACTTTATTTCTTTCTTTTTCTCTTTCTTTTTCTCTTTCTTTTTTTCTTTCGCTTTTTCTTTCTTTTTTTTTGTATTCACTGCTTTTTCTTGCTTCAAGAATCATTTTTATGATTTTTCAGATCCTCAGTAACATGTCTCCTTTTTCATCATTCTTTCAAGAGCCAACAACTTTAACATTCATGAACCACAAATTCAAAAGACATATGCACTGTTTAAGCATACATTCAGAAAACAAAAGTATTGCCACCACATCAAAATAATTAATCTGTTATAAAATCTGAAATTCATGCAATTCTTCTCTTTTTCAGTTAAGAACTTTTTTCATTTAAGAAAGGTGATGGATTCATAGGACATTCATAACTTTAAGGCATAGACACTAAGACACTAATGATCATAAGACACAAACATAGATAAACATAAAGCATAATTTTCGAAAAACAGAAAAATAAAGAACAAGGAGATTAAAGAACGGGTCCACCTTAGTGATGGCGGCTTGTTCTTCCTCTTGAAGATCTTATGGAGTGCTTGAGCTCCTCAATGTCTTTTCCTTGCCTTTGTTGCTCCTCTCTCATGATTCTTTGATCTTCTCTAATTTCATGGAGGAGGATGGAATGTTCTTGGTGCTCCACCCTTAGTTATCCCATGTTGGAACTCAGTTCTCCTAGGGAGGTGTTGATTTACTCCCAATAGTTTTGTGGAGAAAAGTGCATTCCTTGAGGTGTCTCAGGGATTTCATGAGGAGGAATTTCCTCATGCTTGCTCCATCCTTTTCTTAGTGATGGGCTTGAGGTCATGCCTTCTCAGTTGAACCGGCTTCCCTCTTGAATCTCTCTTCCATTGGGCGCCCTCTTCACAAATGACTGTGAGGACTTGGTCCAACCTTTGATCAAAGTTGACCCTTTTTGAGTTTGAAAGGGATCTCAGGGATCACCTTCTTCATGGCCACAATTTCATAGAAGTGGTCTTGATGCACCCTTGAGATGAATCTCTCCATCTCCCATGACTCGGAGGTGGAAGCTTTTGCCTTCCCTTTCCTCTTTCTAGAGGTTTCTCCGGCCTTAGATGCCATAAATGGTTATGGAAAAACAAAAAGCAATGCTTTTACCACACCAAACTTAAAAGGTTTGCTCGTCCTCGAGGAAAAGAAGAAAGAAGAGAGTAGAAGAAGAAGAAATAGAGGAGATGGAGATGGCTTTGTGGTTCGGCCATGTAAGGGTGGGTTTGGGAGGGAAAGTGGTTTGAATTTTGAATGGTAAGGTAGGTGGGGTTTTATGAAGGATGGATGTGAGTGGTGAAGAGAAAGATGGAATTTGATAGGTGAAGGGTTTTTGGGGAAGAGGTGTTGAGGTGATTGGTGAATGGGTGAAGAAGAAGAAAGAGGGTGGTGGGGTAGGTGGGGATCCTGTGAGGTCCACAGATCCTGAGGTGTCAAGGAAAAGTCATCCCTGCACCAAGTGGCGTGCAAAAATGTATTCTGTGCCAATTCTGGCGTTAAACGCCGGGCTGGTGCCCATTTCTGGCGTTTAACGCCAGCTTCTTGCCCTTTTCTGGCGTTTAACGCCAGTCTGGTGCCCCTTTCTGGCGTTAAACGCCCAGAATGGTGCCAGACTGTGCGTTAAACGCCCAACTGCTACCCTTACTGGCGTTTAAACGCCAGCAAGATCTTCCTCCAGGGTGTGCTATTTTTCTTTCTGTTTTTCATTCTATTTTTGCTTTTTCAATTGATTTTGTGACTTCTCATGATCATCAACCTACAGAAAACATAAAATAACAAAGGAAAATAGATAAAATATAACATTGGGTTGCCTCCCAACAAGCGCTTCTTTAATGTCAGTAGCTTGACAGAGGGCTTTCATGGAGCCTCACAAATGCTCAGAGCAATGTTGGAACCTCCCAACACCAAACTTAGAGTTTGAATGTGGGGGTTCAACACCAAACTTAGAATTTGGTTGTGGCCTCCCAACACCAAACTTAGAGTTTGACTGTGGGGGCTCTGTTTGACTCTGTTTTAAGAGAAACTCTTCATGCTTCCTCTCCATGGTGACAGAGGGATATCCTTGAGCCTTAAACACAAAGGATTCGTCATTTACTTGAATGATCAATTCACCTCTGTCCACATCAATCACAGCCTTTGTTGTGGCTAGGAAGGGTCTGCCAAGGATGATGGATTCATCCATGCACTTCCCTGTCTCTAGGACTATGAAATCAGCAGGGATGTAATGGTCTTCAACTTTTACCAGAACATTCTCTACAAGTCCATAAGCTTGTTTTCTTGAGTTGTCTGCCATCTCTAGTGAGATTCTTGCAGCTTGCACCTCAAAGATCCCTAGCTTCTCCATTACAGAGAGAGGCATGAGGTTTACACTTGACCCTAAGTCACACAGAGCCTTCTTGAAGGTCATGGTGCCCATGGTACAAGGTATTGAAAACTTCCCAGGATCTTGTCTCTTTTGAGGTAATCTCTGCCTGGACAAGTCATCCAGTTTTTTGGTGAGCAAAGGAGGTTCGTTCTCCCAAGTCTCATTACCAAATAACTTGTCATTTAGCTTCATGATTGCTCCAAGGTATTTAGCAACTTGCTCTTCAGTGACATACTCATCCTCTTTAGAGGAAGAATACTCATCAGAGCTCATGAATGGCAGAAGTAAATCCATTGGAATCTCTATGGTCTCAATGTGAGCCTCAGATTCCCATGGTTCCTCATTAGGGAACTCATTGGAGGCCAGTGGACGTCCATTGAGGTCTTCCTCAGTGGCATTCACTGCCTCTCCTTCCTCTCCAAATTCGGCCATGTTGATGGCCTTGCACTCTCCTTTTGGATTTTCTTCTGTATTGCTTGGAAGAGTACTAGGAGGGAGTTCAGTAATTTTCTTTCTCAGCTGTCCCACTTGTGCCTCCAAATTTCTAATGGAGGACCTTGTTTCAGTCATGAAACTTTGAGTGGTTTTGATCAGATCAGAGACCATGGTTGCTAAGTCAGAGTGGCTCTGCTTAGAACTCTCTGTCTGTTGCTGAGAAGATGATGGAAAAGGCTTGCCATTGCTAAACCTGTTTCTTTCACCATTATTGTTATTGAAACCTTGTTGAGGTCTCTCTTAATCCTTCCATGAAAGATTTGGATGATTTCTCCATGAAGAATTATAGGTGTTTTCATAGGGTTCTCCCATGTAATTCACCTCTTCTATTGAAGGGTTCTCAGGATCATAAGCTTCTTCTTCAGATGAAGCATCCTTAGTACTGCCTGGTGTAGCTTGCATTCCAGACAGACTTTGAGAAATCAAATTGACTTGCTGAGTCAATATCTTGTTTTGAGCCAATATGGCATTCAGAGTATCAATCTCAAGAACTCCTTCCTTCTGATTTGTCCCATTGTTCACATGATTCCTTTCAGAAGTGTACATGAATTGGTTATTTACAACTATTTCAATTAGCTCTTGAGCTTCTGTAGGCGTCTTCTTCAGATGAAGAGATCCTCCAGCAGAGCTATCCAAAGACATCTTGGACAGTTAGACAAACCATCATAGAAAATACCTATGATGCTCCATTCAGAAAGCATGCCTGAGGGGCACTTTCTGATCAATTGTTTGTATCTTTCCCAAGCTTCATAGAGGGATTCTCCTTCTTTCTGTCTGAAGGTTTGGACTTCCACTCTAAGCTTACTCAATTTTTGAGGTGGAAAGAACTTTGCCAAGAAGGCATTGACTAGCTTTTCCCAAGAGTTCAGGCTTTCTTTAGGTTGTGAGTCCAACCATATCCTAGCTCTGTCTCTTACAGCAAAAGGGAATAGCATAAGTCTGTAGACCTCAGGGTCAACCCCATTAGTCTTGACAGTGTCACAGATTTGCAAGAATTCAGCTAAAAACTGATGAGGATCTTCCAGTGGACGTCCATGGAACTTGCAATTCTGTTGCATTAGAGAAACTAATTGAGGCTTAAGCCCAAAGTTGTATGCTCCAATGGCAGGGATAGAGATGCTTCTCCCATAGAAGTCGGGAGTAGGTGCAGTAAAGTCACCCAGCACCTTCCTTTCATTGTTGGCATTGTTGTTGTTTTCGGCTGCCATGGGTTCTTCTTCTTTGAAGATTTCTATTAGGTCCTCTACAGAGAATTGTGCCTTAGCTTCTCTTAGCTTTCGCTTCAAGGTCCTTTCAGGTTCAGGATTAGCCTCAACAAGAATGCTTTTGTCTTTGCTCCTGCTCATATGAAAGAGAAGAGAACAAGAAAATATGGAATCCTCTATGTCACAGTATAGAGACTCCTTGAGGTGTCAGAGGAAAAGAAAAATAGAAGGAAGAGGTAGAAGAATTCAAACTTAGTGAGATAGAGTTCGAATTGTGCATTGAGGAGGAGTGGTACTCCATAAATAGAAGGATGTGAGAAGAGGGGAAGAGATTTTTTTCGAAAATTAATTAAAAAGATTTTAAAAACATTTTGAAAAAGATTTTGAAGAAGATAAGATTGAAAACTTTTTTGAAAAAAAGATGTGATTAGAAAGATATGATTGAAAAGATATGATTTGAAAAACAATTTAAAAAGATTTGATTTTTAAAAATTAATGACTTGGCTAACAAGAAAAGATATGATTCAAACATTAAACCTTTCTCAATAGAAAAGGCAACTTACTTGAAATGCTGAATCAAATCATTAATTGTTAGCAAGTATTTTGAAAAAAGAAAGGAAAGAAATTGATTTTGAAAAAGATTTGATTGAAAAGATATGATTTGAAAAAGATTTGATTTTGAAAAACTTTGAAAACTTGAAAAAAATTTGCATTAAAAACAGAATCTTCCCTCTTATGCCATCCTGGCGTTAAACGCCCAGAATGGTATCCATTCTGGCGTTTAACGCCCAAAATGCTACCCTTTTGGGCGTTAAACGCCCAGCCAGGCACTCTGGCTGGCGTTTAAACGCCAGTTTTCCTTCTTCACTGGGCGTTTCGAATGCCCAGCTTTTTCTGTATAATTCCTCTGCTGCATGTACTGAATCTTCAGTTCCCTGTATTATTGACTTGAAAATAGAACCAAGATCAAATAAACAATGCATGCAAGACACCAAACTTAAAATGAGACTAGTGTCTCAACAAGAAACATAACATATTTTTGGTTTTTATGATTTTGTAATTTTTTTTCGAAAATTATATGAAAAAAGAAAATAAAGGTTTCAGAATTCTTAATTAGAATTTCAGGAATCATTGCAATGCTAGTCTAAGACTCCGGTCCAGGAATTAGACATGACTTCACAGCCAGCCAAGCTTTCAAAGAAAGCTCCGGTCCAAAACGCTAGACATGGCCAATGGCCAGCCAAGCCTCAGCAGATCATTGCTTCAACCGCAAGATTGATAGAAATCAACAAGCTCTTGTGATGATAAGTTGAAACCTCGGTCCAATAAGATTAGACATGGCTTCACAGCCAGCCAGATTTCAACAGATCATCATGAAACTCTAGAATTCATTCTTAAAGAAATTCTGAAAAAAAAATAAAATACCTAATCTAAGCAACAAGATGAGCCGTCAGTTGTCCATACTCGAAACAATCCCCGGCAATGGCGCCAAAAACTTGGTGCATGAAATTGTGATCACTACTTTTCACAACTCAAATAATCCCTAGTAATGGCCCCAAAGACTTGGTGCTCAATACCATGGCATAAACACAACTTCGCACAACTAACCAGCAAGTGCACTGGGTCGTCCAAGTAATAAACCTTACGCGAGTAAGGGTCGATCCCACGGAGATTGTTGGTATGAAGCAAGCTATGGTCATCTTGTAAATCTCAGTCAGGCAGACTCAAATGGTTATGGATGATATATAAATAAAACATAAAGATAAAGATAGAGATACTTATGCAATTCATTGGTGAGAACTTCAGATAAGCGAATGGAGATGCTTTGTCCCTTCCGTCTCTCTGCTTTACTACTGTCTTCATCCAATCCTTCTTACTCCTTTCCATGGCAAGCTGTATGTTGGGCATCACCGTTGTCAATGGCTACAGTCCCGTCCCCTCAGTGGAAATGTTCAACGCACCCTGTCATGGCACGGCTATCCAGCTATCGGTTCTCGATCATGTCGGAATAGAATCCAGTGATTCTTTTGCGTCTGTCACTAACGCCCCACAATCTCGAGTTTGAAGCTCGTCACAGTCATTCAATCATTGAATCCTACTCAGAATACCACAGACAAGGTTTAGACCTTCCGGATTCTCTTGAATGCCGCCATCAATTCTAGCTTATACCACGAAGATTCCTGTTAAGGAAATCCAAGAGATATCCACCCAATCTAAGGTAGAACGGAGGTGGTTGTCAGGCACACGTTCATAGGTGAGAATGATGATGAGTGTCACGGATCATCACATTCATCAAGTTGAAGAACAAGTGATATCTTGGAATAAGAACAAGCTGAATTGAATAGAAGAACAATAGTAATTGCATTAATACTCGAGGTACAACAGAGCTCCACACCTTAATCTATGGTGTGTAGAAACTCCACCGTTGAAAATACATAAGAACAAGGTCTAGGCTTGGCCGTGAGGCCAGCCCCATGATCTAAGATAGCATAAGACTAAAGATAGCTACAAGATGTCAAATACAATAGTAAAAGGTCCTATTTATAGGGAACTAGTAGCTTGAGAATTACAAAGATGAGTAAATGACATAAAAATCCACTTTCGGGCCCACTTGGTGTGTGCTTGGGCTGAGCATTGAAGCATTTTCATGTAGAGACTCTTCTTGGAGTTAAACGCCAGCTTTTGTGCCAGTTTGGGCGTTTAACTCCCACTTTGGTGCCAGTTCCGGCGTTTAACGCTGGGAATTCCGAAGGTGACTTTGAACGCCAATTTGGGCCATCAAATCTTGGGCAAAGTATGGACTATCATATATTGCTGGAAATCCCAGAATGTCTACTTTCCAACGCCATTGAGAGCGCGCCAATTGGGCTTCTGTAGCTCCAGAAAATCCACTTCGAGTGCAGGGAGGTCAGAATCCAACAGCATCTGCAGTCCGTTTCAGTCTCTGAATCAGATTTTCGCTCAAGTCCCTCAATTTCAGCCAGAAAATACCTGAAATCACAGAAAAACACACAAACTCATAGTAAAGTCCAGAAAAGTGAATTTTAACTAAAAACTAATAAAAATATACTAAAAACTAACTAAAATATACTAAAAACATACTAAAAACAATGCCAAAAAGCGTACAAATTATCCGCTCATCAATCTCCTGTTTACTACTTCGCTGTATTCTGTTATCTGTCTGCTAAACAACATCGAATTAATGAACGTAACTAATAACTCCGACCCTACTAAGAACTCCCCAGTTCTTACCCCATTCTCTCCCTTCCTCGCCTAAGATGGAAACGGGCATGATATTCTATGAGTTCGAGGACCCTTACATCTACGAGGATCTGGTACACCACAGTTACTTTATTATGGGATTGGAGCCTCGTATCAGACGGTATGCGTTACAAGTTCGAGCTTTTCAACATCCTCTATCTAGCCCGCTTTTTGACCCCGATGCTCCTTACGACTTTCCTTTATCATGGTTACACGCTGACGTACCTGGCATCCTTTTCCCAATGGTCCCGGACACCCTATACCAGCTCAACCCTTGAATGAGGCGGCACCTGAGCCTATCATTCCTGACGAGCCCGAGATAGCTAGAGAGTATGTACTTGTGATTCCACAAGAGTGGGACTTTCCCCTTGAGCCGATCCCTAACTTTCCACAGCCTGATGTGCCGGCACTACCGGATGATGGGGTAGCTCCTATATACACGAAGGGACCTGTGCTCGTGAATGGTTGTGTACATAGTGATAGTAGTGCTTCTCGTGATTCTAAGGGTATAGCTGTAGCTGCTGACGAGGAGGAGGAGGAAGACCCGGAGATAGAGATAGAATAGGATGAGGAGATGGACGAGCCTCATGAAAATCTACGAATGGCCATGTGTAGATGTAGGCTGACAGCGGTAGGGGCATTCTTTTGATGATACTCTAGTCTGACATTGACTTTTGGTTAGTCTCTCACTTGAGTTAGTACACCCGAGAGCTAGGAACTATAGAGTGGTTAGGCTAGCCTGTGTGCTAGTTTAGCGGATTTTTGTATGGGCCAGGCCCTAGGAGTGTCTTGTATATATTAGCTATGTTTGTTGATGAGGATGTAAACTAACTTGATCTTTGTAAACGCTACATAGTGTATATGATGTATATTACCAGCTATGTTCTATGTTTCTTTATGTTTTCTTTACATTTCTGCCTGCGTATGCTTCTTTATATTACTTTATCGCATCGCAATGGTATTAAAAAAAAGTTACTCATAAAATTGGCTATATTCTAACAAGGAATAGGCTCATGTATTAAATAACAGTTAATAATTAGGAAGGACAAGTTGGTAACACTTGGCTTCTAGTGTGACCATGGCATACTGGGAGTTGGGTCGTTACAATTTGATATCAGAGCATCTCGTTCCCAATAGTGCCTGGGGAGTGGACTGACTATACTTTATTGCATACTCTGTTGTGTGTCTTATGATTATAGGATATCTTAATGATATGTGCTGCATAATTGTTTCTGTGTTTTCATTTTGGGAATGTTCACACTTGACTTGAAGTGTTAAGACTGATCACCTTAATAATGATTGTTTGGTGTGAACAGGACGATAATGGGTTCATGGAGAAGAGGCATACAGGAAGGAATTCCTAACATTAACCACGAGAGGGAACAGGAGATGTTTATGGCTACCATGAACACCATTGCTAAAGTAGTGCGTGAAGCTGCGGTGGCAGCGGCAACGGCTGTTGAACGTCTTGGAGTAAGAAATAGGAATGAAAACGAACATGGAGAAGACAATGGAAATGATGGGAATAACTTGGGGCATCCTGAAAGACCTATGACTCTTGCGACATTTCTGAAGGTTAATCTCCCTATGTTCAAAGGTGCCCTCGTGGTGATCGACGTTGATAACTGGTTTCGAGGTATCGAACGATCACTACGAGCGCAGCATGTTCCGAAAGGTCAACACATGGAGTTTGCGACCTATATGCTGGAAGGAGAAGCTGCGTATTAGTGGCAGTGGATATAGCGACTACTATAGCAGGATGAAGGCGATATTCCTTGGGATACTTTTAAGGGTGAATTTTATAAGAAGTTTTTCTTGAGAGAAGCTCGTGATGCTAAGGAAATGGAACTTATGCAAATGAAACAGGGAAACACAACTGTTGTAGAATATGCCCATAAGTTTGATGACTTGTGCCGTTTCTCTAAAATCTGTCAAGGGAATCCTGTTGACTTTGAAGAATGGAAGTGCTTGAAGTTCGAAGGGGGCCTTCGTGAGAATCTGATGAGTTCGGTAGTTCCATTGGAGATACAAAATTTTGTTGAGCTGGTTAACAAGTGTAAGTTAGTGGAAGAATGTGCTAAGATGGTAATTGCATCTAAAGTAAGTCGTCAAGAATTTCCACCTAGAAACTACAACAGCTATAACTAGCAACCGCAAAAGACAAATTTCAAGACACCTGGTGTGCCATAGCGAAGAAACCCAGAAAATGGTAATGTTCTTGCTCGCCCTATGGGTGGAAACAGAGGTAGACTAAGGCAGGATAACGGTACGTGACCTCAATAGACACAAGTGACTTTTACCTGCAAATAATGTGGAAAAGATCATGATACTAGACCTCACCAATTAGAACGTTCACTTGTTACAATTGTGGGGAACCTGGACACTTGGCGAGGAGTTGCCCAAAAGGACTTGCTCGAAATCCAGCCCAAACCCAGCAACAAGGCCGAGTGTTTGCAATGACTGCTGATGATGTTATGCAATCAGACGCCCTGATCCAAGGTTAGTGTTATGTCAAAAATCGATTTCTAACTATACTATATGATTCGGGTCCATCACATTCCTTTATTTCTTTAACCGTGGCACGTGAGTTGGGACTAGATTTCTCTAACTTGTATTTTGATTTAATTGTTCATACACCTGCATCCCAAAATGCTTTGACCAATTTAATGTACCTGCAAGTACCGTTTACTATTAGAAACAGGATTTTCATACATGATATAATGTTGTTTAGAAGTTATTCTAGAATTAGATTGGTTATCAAAATATAATGTTTTCTTTGATTGCTTTGAAAGGACTGCTGTAATTCCATCTAATAGTTTACATACTAAACCATTCCTATCCCATACCTTATATTTGAATTCTGTAAGAGTTACCTTAGACGGAAGTGATTGTGAGGGGTACATTTTGTTAGCGGCTAGCTCGAATGATAGGGAATTAAGCCTAGAACGGATCCGAGTGGTGAAGGAATTTCCTGATGTTTTTTCCGGACGACATACCTGAGTTTCCTCCTCAGCGAGAGATAGAATTCATCATTAATCTAGTACCTAGAACCAGACCGATTTTCATAGCACCATACCAGATGTCACCATTGGAACTTGCAGAGTTGAAGAAGAACTTGGATGAGCTACTTGAAAAGAAATTTATTCATCCTAGTGCATCACCTTGGGGAGCTCCAATATTACTGGTAAAGAAGAAGGATGTTGGAAGGAGACTTTGCATAGATTATCGACAGTTAAATAAGGTCACTATTAAGAACAAGTATCCACTTCCATGGATTGAAGATTTGATGGATCAGCTGACAGATGCAACTGTGTTCTTGAAGATTGGTTTGTAATTGGGCTATCACCAAATTCGAGTGAAAGAGTTAGATATACCGAAGACTGCGTTCAGGACTCAATATGCTCACTATGAGTATACAATTTTGTCGTTTGAACTGACTAATGCTCTTGCAATTTTGATGGATTACATGAATCATATTTTTTGTCTGTACCTTGGTCAATTCATAGTGGTTTTCATAGACGACATCCTCATCTATTCAAAGATAGAAAGAGAGCATGAAGAGCATCTAAGGAATGTATTGCAGATACTAAGGACATGGAAATTATATGCCATGCTATCAAAATGCGAATTCTGGACAGAGAAGGTGGCATTTTTGGGGCATTTTATATCACAGGGAAGAATTGTAGTGGATCCTTCAAAAATTAAAGCAGTAGTATAATGGGTACCACCTTACACGAAAAGAAGTTCCGTTTATCTGGACGGTTGAGTGTGATAGAAGTTTTAAGATGCTTAAGAAAAAGCTAACAACTGCACCTATATTAGTGCTACCAGATCTGCAGAAACCTTTTGAAGTATACTGTGATGCCTCTCACAAAGGACTCGGATGTGTTCTGATGCAAGACAAAAATGTGGTGGCTTATGCTTCCCGACAGTTAAGATCTCATGAACGGAATTACCCGACGCCTGACCTGGAGTTGGCTACAGTGGTGTTTGCTCTAAAGATTTGGAGATACTATCTGTATGGCGCTCAATTAGAAGTTTTCTTCGACCACAAAAGTCTGAAGTGTATCTTTGACCAGAAGGATCTTAATATATAACAGCGAAGGTGGATGGAATTTCTGAAGGACTATGATTTTAAGTTAAGTTATCACCCAGGGAAAGCGAACATGGTGGCAGACGCCTTGAGCAGGAATGGTTTGAGTATCTCTTAGATGATGATAAAAGAAGAAAAGTTGCTCACAGAATTTGAGAACCTTAAGTTGGACATGACTGAGACGTCAAGTGGAGTCCATTTGGCACAGTTGCATATAAAACCAGAATTCAAAACTAGTATTCAGCAAGCACAAGAACAAGTCTCAGAAATGATGATAATGTTGAGACGTATGGGAGCAGAAGAACCAAAAGTTGTGAGACAAGATTTTAGTGGTCTATGGAGGTACAAGAACATAATTTTTGTGCCTAGCTCTGGAGATTTGCGACAAAAGATTCTTGCAGAAGCTCACCAAAGTAGATTCTCTATGCATCCTAGAGTGACAAAGATGTATCAAGATTTGAAACGAATGTTCTGGTGGCCGGACTTAAAGAAAGAGGTAGCTGATTGTGACTCAAAATGTTTAACTTGCTAGAAGGTGAAGGTGGAACATCAGAAGCCGTCAGGAACTCTGCAACCCTTGGAAATACCACAATGAAAATGGGAGCAGATCACTATGGATTTCATCACGAGATTTCTAAGGACCTCAATAGGACAAGATGCTGTTTGGGTAATTGTGTACAGGTTGACAAAATCAGCGCATTTCCTTCCGATTCGAATTGACTATACTTTAGAAAGGTTGGCACGGATATATATTCAAGAATTGTACGACTGCACAGGATACCTTCGTCAATTGTCTCAGATCGAGATCCGAGGTTTACTTCCAGATTCCGGGGAGCTTTTCAGAAAGTGTTGGGCACAAAACTGCACATGAGTATAGCATACCATCCTCAGACAGACGGACAATCAGAGCGGACAATCCACACATTAGAAGACATGTTAAGATCATGTGTGATGGATAACCAAGGCAGTTGGGATAAGTATTTGCCATTGTTCGAGTTCGTCTACAACAACAGTTACCAGTAAAGCATCGGAATGGCACCATATAAGGCTCTCTATGGAAGAAGATGTCAGACACCATTATGTTGGAATGATAGTGGAGAAGCTAGTGTCTTGGGTCCAGACTTGGTGCAAGAAACTACTAAGAAGATAAAGGGGATTCGTCAGAAGATCTAGACAGCCGTCAAAAGAGCTATGCCAATAATAGACATAGACCCTTAGAGTTTAGTGAGGGAGACCATGTCTTTCTAAAAGTAACTCTGACTATTGGAATAGGTAGATCCCTTAAGACTAAAAAGCTTAACCCTCGATACATAGGACCTTTCCAAATACTTAAAAGAGTCGGTCTAGTAGCTTATCAAATAGCCCTTCCTCCTTATTTATCAAACCTTCATGATGTTTTTATTGTCTCGCAACTTAAGAAATATGTTCCCGATGAAAGTCACATTTGACAACCAAAAATAGTACAGTTATGAAATGATTTGACATATCAAGCATCACCAGTTCGGATCGTAGAAAGAAGTGATAAGCAACTGAGAGGCAAGACTGTTCGCTTGGTCAAAGTAGCTTTGGGAGAAAAAGGAAAAGAAGAGCACACTTGGGAACTGGAAGATAAGATGAAAGCTAATTACCCGCATCTGTCCTCAGGTAACTGAAATTTTGAGGGCAAAATTTTCTTTTAGGACGGTAGGTTGTCACAACCCCGATTTTCGAGTACGCGATATTTTCTAAAGGTACGGATTTCTCCGGAAGATCAATAAGGGGAGAACATCTACTATATCATTAAGCATCTCAATCCTCATTGTCATTATATTATCTTTAACTCAGGACCTTAGTGGAGACGAGCCCGACAAAGCAATCGCGAAGAACTTAGTTTTTGAACCGTATTGGTTAAGAGTTTTGCTTTTGGTTTCCGTAAATAGTCTCAGTTTGACGAACCGAACTTGATTCATGAGAGAAGAGACATAATAGTATTATATTATCATTATATGAGGATTAGAAGCTGCTTGAATGATATTATAATATTACCTGGTCAATTTTAGTTAAAAACAGGAGATTTGTTTAACCGGGTTCAAAGTTTATCGGTGCAGCTTCGCACCAGCACTCTCGGATGACCTTAGAAATGCTAAGGCCTTATCATACATATTCTATTCTCATATTAAATATGTTACTAGTGTCATTTATGCTAGTAGCTCAGAAAAGAATTTTTAGAGATGTTTTTACAAATGTTTTGATACATCCAGTTTTAGTAGTTATATACCTGAGATATTTTAATATATTTTTTGACCCACCTCCAAGCCAACCAATCACAACTCACTCTACACCCCCAAGACCCCCAAGGCTGGTTCATTTTCACCTTGTGGCCAAAAATAGGAAGAGAGAAAAAGAGAAAAAAGTTCTTAGTTCCAAATCTTCAAAGCTTGATTTCTACTGAACTAAAACTCAAATCAAAATTCCAATACAACCAAAATGACCCTCTCTTCGTTCTCTACATAACCATATGACTTATCAAGGCTGGAATCAAGGTGAGTTGGCTGCACCATTGGTGAGTGGTGCGGAATTTATAACCATAAACTAACCGGCAAGTGCACCGGCTCATACTAAGTAATACCTCAGGTGAGTGAGGGTCGATCCCACGAGGATTGATGGACTAAGCAACAATGGTTAAATTATTTACTTAGTTAGACAAGCATAAAATGGTGTTTTAAAAGTTCAATTGCATTAAACAGTAAATTCAGAAAATCAGAAAACAAGCAGTAAACATGTTATGAAATATATATGGAAAAACAGTTAAGACTTCAGAGATATCTATCTTCCGGATTGATTTTTCTTACCAACTATATTAATCATGCAAGATTTAATTCATGGCAAACTATATGTGACTAAACCCTAGGTCCTTAGACCTTTTTAGTCTCCTCTAACCTTCATCAACCGCCAATTCCTTGGTCACTTAATTCCAATTAGAGGGTGAAGTTCAATTCTAGTTATATGCCACAAAAACCCTAATTACCCAAATATAAGAGGATTATATGTCACGTATCCCGTTAGGTCCAGATAATTAGAAATTTAGGAGAAATTATTTTCAAGCCATTGTTCAAGTAAAGTGCTTTTTCAAGTTATACAATAACTCAATTAGAACAAGGGTCATACTTCCGTTCCACCCAGATTCATAAGATAAAGAACGAAAACAATTCTTGAAATAGAAATTAGTACATGAATTAAAATAGAAAAATAATAATATCAATCCATACAATAGACAGAGCTCCTAACTTTAATAGTGGAGGTTTAGTTGCTCATGGTTCAGAGAGAAAACTAGGATTCAGAAAAACTGTAAATTGCGGAATAAGGTATAAGAGAAGAGAAGAGAAGAGCCTGAAGGGCTGATTCTTTTCCCTTTTATATCTAATCCTCATTAATGTAAATTATATTTTCTAAAACTAAATAATATCTTTTCCTATTTTTTTAAAAAATAAAGTTTAATCAGAAAATCAATCAACATCTCGTGCAAGCCTTAAGGACGAATGGGGACCACTTGTCTTATTAATGTTGGCGCCTAACTTGGCAAGAGGCTGCGCCTAACTTGAAGGGTGTAGTGAGGAATGGCATGGAGTGCTTGCTTAGGCACCTAACTTGGAATGGCAACCATGGAGTGGGCTCTTGGTCTTGCGTGCTGCGCCTAACTTGAATGTGGAGTGTGCCTAACTTGAAGGAATTAAAACCGATTTGCGTGTTGATATTGTGATTTGCGCCTAACTTGAGATTTCTCAAGTTAGGCGCAGCCTTGGCAGTGTGTCTTGGATGCCTTTCTATTATCTTGGCACCTAACTTGAGATTCCTCAAGTTTGGTGCCACCTTGGCTGCCTTGGTTTCATGTACATAGTTGATCTTGGCGTTTAACTTGAGAAACCTCAAGTTAGACGACACCCTTGTATAGTTAATGGAAGATAAGTATGGATTATTATACATTGTTGGAAAGCTCTAGAAGTTAGCTTTCCAAAGCTACTGAAAGAACATCAATTGGATCTCTGTAGCTTGAGTTATTTAGGTTAGAGTGTAGAGAGGTCAGGGTTGACAACATCATTCGTTTCCTTCTCTTTTTCTGCTGAAACTCCATCAAATCCATCCAAATGCTACCTAAAATAAATAGAATTATGAATGACTCAAAGTAGCAGCCATGGTGGCTAAAAGATAATTAATTTTTGATTAAACTCAACAAATTGAATGCAAATTCATTAGGAAAAGATAGGAAAGATGCTCACGCATCACAACACCAAACTTGAATTGTTGCTTGTCCTCAACCAAAAGTAACATAGGCTTAGGATGTGAATTTGCTTGAGAGTGAGAGTTCCATTAAGCTCATGTCTCTTCATGAAGCGGGGTTTATCTCTTACAATACTAATATTTTTGGCATTTCACTCTTCTTTAAATCAGAGGAATGTCACTGTCATTCGGAATTAGAATCTGGATAATATTATGAATTCTCTAATCTTTTATACTTCAGTTTAATCCTTGAACACATCAAATTCCCTTTAATTCTCTTTTCTTTAGTGCTTTGCACCTTGAGCCTAGTCGTGATTTTAAATGTTTTGTCTCAAGCTTCACTTGACACAAAAACACCACTAGCACTTAACTGGGGAATTCTCTTTAAGTTCTGCTTTTTCTGTCAGTTACTCCCAGATAGTGGTGCTCAAAGCCTTTGGCATTCTCGGTTAAATGCATTTGATCTCGACCCTTAGTGCTCTTTCTCAAGGATTACTTGACACATTCACACCACAAGCATATGACTAGGGAAACAACTCTTTGAGCTTTTAGTCATGTCTGACCTCCCTAGTCATTGATGCTCAGAGCCTTGGACCTTGCTTTTATTTTTCTTTTGCTTCAAGAATTAAGCTTTTACTAACTTCAGAGAATTCATAATAGTTTCCTAATTTTCTGTTCCTTATATATCAACATCCTTTGATTCAAATTCAGATATGCACTATTCATACCATTCATTCAGAATCACAAATAATACCACCACAATTAAATAAAAAAGACTATTCGTTGTTATAAACTCTATTTCTCATGCAATACATCCTTTTCTTCTTTTTCTGTTGGATTCAAGCTCAGTGAGCAATACACGAGACACCTTTTAGAATTAAAGTAAATAACAGAATAAAATTAGCAAAATAAACTCGAACCTAGGAATTGAAATAACAAAGGATCATGTAGAAACTAAGACAAAATAGCAGAAAATAAGAACATAACATAATAAAAACGGGAGGAAATATAGAATGAAAGGAACTCAACCACCTCAGTTATCCTAGTGGCCGTGTCATTCTTCAGGCTATGCTCCTTCATGAAGATGATTCGTCTCCCTTTGGTGCCATTAAAATAAATAGAAAATGTAACGACCCAATTTTCAGTATGTCTAGATCATACCGGAAACTGAGCGCTACCAAGTTGTCTTTCTAATTATTATCTATTATTTATTATATGAGCCTGATTCGTTGTTAAAACGTTGTTATTTTGCGAGGCACTTTTTTTTCCCAAAACATTTAAGTTGTCAAGTATGAACATACATAGATGATATCAAAAATAACAACAAGATAAGCAGTTAAAAGTAAACACACATTTATATAAATACATACATCTCAAGCAACTGACATCATTCAGTCATCTAGCCTTTAGGTGAGAATGATGATGAGTGTCACGAATCATCACATTCTTCATATTGAAGTGCAGCGAATATCTTAGAATATGAATAAGCTGAATTGAATAGAAGAATAATAGTAATTGCATTAATACTCGACGAACAGCAGAGCTCCACACCTTAATCTATGGTGTGTAGAACTCCACCGTTGAAGATACATAAGTGAAAATAAGGTAGGCATGGCCGTGAGGCCAGCCCCCAATGTCTAAGGACTAACAATAATCAAAGATGTTCCAAAAGCTCATCCAAAATTTAAAATACAATAGTAAAAAGTCCTATTTATACTAGACTAGTTACTAAGGTTTACAGAAATAAGTCTTAGTGTAGAAATTCACTTCTGGGGCCCACTTTGGTGTGTGCTTGGGCTGAGCTTGAGCTTTACACGTGCATAGGCTTCTCCTGGGGTTAAACTCCAAGTTGTAACATGTTTTTGGCGTTTAACTCTGGTTTGTGACGTGTTTCTGGCGTTTTACTCCAGAATGCAGCATGGAACTGGCGTTGAACGCCAGTTTGCATCATCTAAACTCGAATAAAGTATAGACTATTATATATTTCTGGAAAGCCCTGGATGTCCACTTTCCAACGCAATTGAGAGCGCGCCATTTGAAGTTCTGTAGCTCCAGAAAATTCATCTCGAGTGCAGGGAGGTCAGAATCCAACAGCATCAGCAGTCCTTTGTCAGCCTCCTATCAGATTTTTGCTCAGGTCCCTCAATTTCAGCCAGAAAATATCTAAAATCACAAAAAAACACACAAACTCATAGTAAAGTCCTGAAATATGAATTTTTCATAAAAACTAATAAAAACATCCCTAAAAGTAGCTAGATCCTACTATAAACTACTTAAAAACAATGCCAAAAGGCATATAAATTATCCGCTCATCACAACACCAATGTTAAATTGTTGCTTGTCTCCAATCAACTGAAAATCAAATAGGATAAAAAGAAGAGAATATACTATAAATCCCAAAATATCAATGAAAATTAGTTCTAATTAGATGAGCAGGACTTGTAGCTTTTTGCTTCTGAACAGTTTTGGCACCTCACTTTATCCTTTGAAGTTTAAAATGATTGGCATCTCCAGGAATTCAGAGTTTAGATAGTGTTATTGATTCTCCTAGTTAAGTATGTTGATTCTTAAATACAGCTACTTTTATGAGTCTTGGCCGTGGTCCTATGCACTTTGTTTTCTAGTATTACCACCGGATACATAAATGCTACAGACACATGATTGGGTGAACCTTTTCAAATTGTGACTCAGCTTTGCTAAAGTCCCCAGTTAGAGGTGTTCAGAGCTCTTAAGCACACTCTTTTTGCTTTGGATCACGACTTTAACCACTCAATCTCAAGCTTTTCACTTGGACTTGCATGCCACAAGCACATCGTTAGGGACAAGCCTTGGATCCTTTTTACCCTTGCCTTTTGGTTTTAAGGTCTATTGGCTTTTTCTGCTTGCTTTTTTTTCATTAAATTTTTTTTCGCAAGCTTTGTTCTTCACTGCTTTTTCTTGCTTCAAGAATCAATTTTATGATTTTTCAAATCATCAATAACATTTCTCTTTTTCATCATTCTTTCAAGAGCCAACAATTTTGACATTCATAAACAACAAGATAAAAAATATGCACTGTTTAAGCATTCATTCAGAAAACAAAAAGTATTGTCACCACATCAATATAATTAAACCAATTTCAAGGATGAATTCGAAACTCATGTACTTCTTGTTCTTTTGTATTAAAAATATTTTTCATTTAAGAAAGGTGAAGGATTCATGGAATTATTCATAGCCTTAAGACATAGTTACTAAATACTAATGATCATGTAATAAAGACACAAACATAGACAAACATGAAGTTCAAAAACGAAAAATAGAGAGATAAGAACAAGGAAGTTAAGGAATGAGTCCACCTTAGTGATGGTGGTGCCTTCTTCTTGAAGGACCAATGGTGTTCTTGAGCTCCTCTATGTCTCTTCCTTGCCTTTGTTGCTCCTCCCTCATAGCTCTTTGATCTTCTCTAATCTCATTGAGAATGATGGAGTGTTCTTGGTGTTCTTCCCTTAATTGGTTCATGTCATGACTCAATCCTTCTAGAGAAGTGTTGAGTTATTCCCAATAGTTGTTTGGAGGAAAATGTATCCCTTGAGGCATCTCAGGGATTTCTTGATGATGAGCTTCCTCATGCGTCTCTTGAAATCCATGGATAGGCTCTCTTGTTTGCTCCATCCTCTACTTAGTGATGGGCTTGTCCTCTTCAATGAGGATGTCTCCTTCTATGACAACTCTAGCTAAGTTGCATAAATGGCAAATAAGATGAGGAAAAGCTAGCCTTGCCAATGTGGAGGGCTTTTCGGCTACTTTGTAGAGTTCTAGAGGGATGACTTCATGAACTTCTACTTCCTCTCCAATCATGATGCTATGGATCATGATGGCCCGATCCACAGTTACTTCGGATCGGTTGCTAGTGGGGATGATGGAGCGTTGGATGAACTCCAACCATCCTCTAGCCACATGCTTAAGGTCCAGTCTTCTCAATTGAACCGGCTTGCCTTTTGATTCTCTTTTCCATTGAGCTCCTTCCACACATATGTCCATGAGGACTTAGTCCAACCTTTGATCAAAGTTGACCCTTCTAGTGTAGGGGCATGCATCTTCTTGCATCATAGGCAAGTTGAACGCCAACCTTACGTTCTCCAGACTGAAATCTAAGCATTTCCCCCGAACCATTGTAAGCCAATTCTTTGGGTTTAGGTTCATGATTTGATCATGGTTCCTAGTGATCCATGCATTTGCATAGAACTATTGAATCGTTAAGATTCCGACTTGGTAAATGGGATTGGAGAGAACTTCCCATCCTCTTCTTCGGATCTCATATCGGATCTCCGGATACTCATTTTGCTTGAGCATGAAAGAGACCTCAGGGGTGACTTTTTTCTTGGCCACAACTTCATAGAAGTGGTCTTGATGGGCTTTTGAGATGAATCTCTCCATCTCCCATGACTCAGAGGTGAAAGCAATTGCCTTCCCTTTCCTCTTTCTTGAGGTTTTTCTGGCCTTAGGTGTCATCAATAGTTATGGAAAAACAAAAAAGCTATGCTTTTACCACACCAAACTTAGAATGTTGCTCGCCCTCGAGCAAAAGAAGAAAGAATACAAGAAGAAGAAGAAGACATGGAGGAGAGGGAGAGATGTGTGGGTTTCGGCCAAGGGGGAGAAGAGAGGGTGGTGTTGTGTGAAAATGAAAGAAGGATGAGGGGGTTTATATAGTGGAGGGAGAGGGGTATGGGTTCGGTTATTTTGGGTTTGGTTCGCGTGCATCAAGCATTTTGGACCATCCACGCGCACACGCCATGCACGCGTGATGAGCGGATAATTTATACGCTTTTTGGCATTGTTTTTAGTATGCTTTTAGTATGTTTTAGTTAGTTTTTATTATCTTTTATTAGTTTTTATTTAAAATTCACTTTTCTGGACTTTACTATGAGTTTGTGTATTTTTCTGTGATTTCAGGTATTTTCTGGCTGAAATTGAGGGACCTGAGCAAAAATCTGATTCAGAGGCTGAAAAGGGCTGCAGATGCTGTTGGATTCTGACCTCCCTGCACTCGAAGTGGATTTTCTAGAGCTACAGAAGCCCAATTGGCGCGATATCAATTGCGTTAGAAAGTAGACATTTAGGGCTTTCCAGCAATATATAATAGTCCATACTTTGCCTGAGATTTGATGGCCTAAACAGGCGTTCCAAGTCAGCTTCAGAATTCCCGGCGTTAAACGCCGGAACTAGCACAAGAATGGGAGTTAAACGCCCAAACTGGCACAAAAGCTGGCGTT